>NC_052535.1:61509767-61814267 GCF_016699485.2 Gallus gallus | reverse complement strand
GAAGTGTCACCCAGACATCCCTGAACTTCATGGACTTGCATCACAGTTGCCACCACATTGCCAGTATGCTCAATGCTGTACCAAAGTTCTCAAGTGTAATCAGGAGTGATATACATTGCTATAGCATAAGGTAAATAAAATGAATAAGGATCTTCTTCAAAGTGTGGTTATAGCAGTCCATCTTGTGCCTGTGTACACCATGATACAGACACATTATAGCTTTCTCTTTAACTCTTCTTTTAGTTCCACAGTATAAGTCCAGGACTCATTATGAAAATTAACTTTTTTTGCCATTTTTCCCAAATTCTCAGGGCTTGCTGCCACTCTCTGATCAAAGCTACACTGTCAGTTATTCAAGTACCTCAGGAAATTTTGAAGGCTGTTACCTAACTGGATAGGACTTTCCAACATTGATCACAGTCTGCTCAATCGATGCCTTTCCTAACCTAATCATCATCAAAAACATGAATGAAAATCTCTGTAGTCTGATCTGTTCCCAGATTCTTTTTATCTAATATTTCAGTTCTCTATAAAAAACAAGTGATGTGTAATGGAAGGGAACAGGAAGGAAGATAACAAAATAATTCCTTAGTAGATTGGCAAATAACATTACTTTTAATATTAACTTACCTGGAATAGTATAGAATATTTTAATATATTTCATATACAATTGAATAGGCCCACACCTAGTGCTTTGAAAGCAACTAATAACAATTTAAATTGCTAACATTTATATCTAGGAAACTCACAGAAGAGAAAAATACAGTTTAGCAATGATAAGGCATTAGTAAAGTGGAAACAAATCCTCAGGTGACTGCATAAACAAGATTATTGAGGCAGTGAACATCTTGCTGCGATACTGGCTTTATATGGACTCTAAATATCTTTCTCATTACCATATTAACTCCAACTCCCCTCCAGTATGTACATCTAGAAGAACCTTAAGCAAAGGTTGCTTTGCTCAGACTCATCTTAATGCCTGTTGGAGAAAGTTTGATAATAAGAATGTTATTTTATTTACATCTCCATTCTTTTGTATTGTAGTATAAGGCTCTGAAAGAAATATGTCCTTAATACTCATTTTTTTTTAAGCTTTCAGATTAGAACTAATGACTGTGCTCTGTCAGCTTGAGATGTCACGTCTTCCAAAAATGCCAACAGAGAGAAAAAAAAAAAAAACCCACAAAACAAACAGGTGCCCCAAGCTAGGCTTATAGGCTCCCCATGTGCAATAAGAAGAGAAACAGGGCCTGTTTTACAGAATATAGCTGTAGCATTTTTCCATCCCGCACATAACTGGAATCTACTTTATGTGACAGTTTATCCACGGCAGGAATTTAAAAGCCACAGGTGCCAGCTAAATTCTTCTGCTAGTCGTCTCTCCTCTTCTTAGCAACACATGACTACTCACAACAGCGTTGGACACGTTGGGCTCACTTGTTATTGTGAGCCAGAGGCTGGACCTTGTCCTTAAATACAGCTTACAGTATTGTTTTGTGGCAGAGTTCTACCGAGTTCCAGTAACCAACTAATATATTTAGATTTAAATTTACTTCTTGATTTAAGATACATTCTGATACTGTGAAAATCTCAGACTAACGTGATCTCTGAAGATCCTTCAATGAGATAAATAGATAATAATGTAATTAAGTGGAAATGGAATAATGCACTTTTTATTAAATCTTCATACAAGCTCAGCTGTTTTAAAAAATCCTTTTGAAAGCATATTATTTAGTGTCTTATGATTTTTCTGTACAATGGCATTATCCAGAGTATTCTTTACAAGTTTGTTACTTTCGTTCTACAAACAAAAGTCCATCAACTTCAGGAAAGATACTCAATGAAATCTCACAGTGATCCACTTGTAACATGCAGAATGTCCTCATTGTTACTAAAAACAAGGTCAATCCAAAGCTTTTATTTTCTTGTTCTTATATGCAAACTCACCTTGATTCTCCAGAAAACAGACTAACTACTCCAGCAGTGCGTCTCCAGAAGCAATATAGAATTGTGAATGTACTGGGAAGGAAGTGCTCAGGGACACAGCCTCTCTCCAGCCACAACCAGTGCAGTGCACTTACCCCATGTATCCATCCACGTGTCACTGAAGATTTATGTCAGACTGCAGTAACCTTGACCAGATATGTCACCTACATAGCAAGGAAGTATTGCTACAAATACGTATAAGATTGAGAAAATCAGACCTTATTGTTGGAAAACATTGTGGGATTTTTTTAAGAAACATTAGGTTAGGCTTTATATTTCACTTTAATTGCAGTAAACCCAATTATACTACTTCAAGTTTCTAGATTCCTTAGCCTGATTTAGATTTTTGGATTATGTCAGGTATGCAATTACTATTATTTTTTTCAGAAAACACTATCTGTACATGCATTATAAGGAGTGGATAATCACTAAATTGTCTCTGAAAGTGCAAGTAACAAGCATAGAAAATGTGGATATTTATTCATACTACCATTACCTGATTTTTTTTTTTTTTTAATATGACTGGTAGAAACAGACACCATGATACTTTTTCCAGTATGAACCATTTGTAGATTCCTGCTTCTTTTTGAAGCAGTGAGCAAAACCTCTAACAAAATATTAGTTCCTTTGGAGTTATAGGTCCTGAACTGAGAGGTAAATGCAAAGTTTTGTGAGTTGGATACTGAAAGTACATTCAGAAAGTTATATCAGTCACTCTTTGCAGGTAGCACTATCAGCAGCTTTTTAATAGTGGATGGACACCTGAATGCTGTATTATGTGAAATTACATCATTTGTGCCAATAATGTGGATGAGCAGAACTTGTAATGATTAAGAAGAATGTATCTGAAAAAGTGTTAATTAGAAATTGACCAAAATGGTGGGCAAAAGTGTAAAAGTGTTAACAGATTATGCAGCTTGAAAGCATACAATACATATTATGCATGCTTTTAATATTTAAAATATTATCTTAATTATAGACTAATCTATGTTAATGAAAGCAGAATTCTTAAACAGTTTATTTCTCTTGTCACAAAAATCCTTCATGTGCTTTTTTATCAGTGATAGAAAATTTCATTTCCTGAGCTAGCCCGAAACCTTCATTGATTTTTCTATAGCTGATAACATGTATCCATTCTTTTCCTTGCAGAAGCTTCTTTATGTCTGACATACATTTTTTTTTTTTTGCCTGCCTTCACTTGTATCCAGCAATAATGGCAATTTTTTGACAAAAAATCCTCTTTGTTTTCTGGGCATATTTGGTACAATACTCTTGCAGATTAGCTTTTGTAAAGTTTTATTTAAAATTTCATTTCCCTAGAAAATAAATCCATAGCTCCCATCTGTGTAGTTTATTAAAATATTCTTTCCTCTCCTCTTTATCTAGTAAAGAGAATTCAGCTGAGCTTTTCAGATTTTTGGTTTTGTATTTCAGCGTTTATATTTGTGAAATAGAAATTATACCTTTATACTGAAAAAAATTCATAAAATCATTACTTCTCCTTACTTTTAATGCTTTACATTATATGATGAGAGAGAAGACTCTTGAAATATATTTTTACTGTTATGTAGGAAAGCATACAATATTAGATTGATGTAAGAAGAAGGAGTCTGGAAAACGTAGAAATAAGCTAAAAGACAGACTAATGGAACTTATTTTTTTTCTGAAACAGAGGAAAACTTGCATACAAACATCTTAAAGTGGTAATTCTGTGTCTGCTGTCTTCCAAGGAAACCATATGTGTGCAATCTCTCTTACTTAGAGCAGACTTAGTCAGTGAAGACTGAAGCTTAGTGGCAGCTGAAATCTACACGTTTTGAAATTTAACATTTGGTACATAAGAAAGAAAATGTAAGCCATGCTGGAAATAACTATTATTTTAACTACTGGAATAATCATCATTTCCTGGTCCTTCTTACTTTTGGAATACTGGAGTGTTTTGTAGAGAGAAATAGTTTTGTAGGGATCTGGCATCTACTATGTATAATCATGTGTCTGGAATTTCAGACACCGTTCATTTTAGCCTCCTTTAGAGATGAGACAATTGGTCTGAGACTGTCTTCTAGTGGCATTTTTTAACTAGCTGACTAAGACAAATGTTTTTGCTAACCATTTCTCAAATATGAATACCACCCACAATATCATGATAATTATCTATTTTTATGATCATCTGTGAAAGCTGTCTGGAGAAATCCTATTGGACTGAACATCAGAAGAGGAAGATAATACATGTTTTTTAGAAACTTATTATGTTATCTTGATATCAAATTCCATAAGCATGCATAAGTTGAGGTTCCAACACAGTCTTGGATAGCTAAAAAAATTTACTATCAAAAAAAGAGATAGAATCCAAGGTTGACAATAAATAGAATTTTAAAAGATCAAAAGTTTGTCTTGGGTGACTAATTCCAGTTATTTCTAATGCTCTGAAAAGCTCCCTTGAAAAAAATGTATTAAATGAGTGGAATGGGTGGATAGGTTTCTCTTCAGAAGCTCTGATTCTACTACAATAATGACTGAAATATATCATTTCAATGAGGGTTTGTAGAAATCCAAAGAAAGCAATATAAGTTCAGTTTCCTCTTTTCCCATTTTCAGACTGGACTCCTGTTCCCCTAGCAAGAGCCAGCAAGAAACATTAGTTTTTTAAACTGCTTTGGTCCAGACATGCTCACTAAGCTAGTCAGTTTTAATATAGCAGTCATGTTTGTACTTAATCAGTTGCTCTGGGATAGCCACTCTCAGAATTATAGTCATTATATATGTTAAGCAACAATCCCTTTGAGATGATGAATAGCAAACAAACAAGAAGCTATTAAAATAGTTGCCCTCTTTAAATAAATAAATAAATAATACAACTATGTGTCATCTTACTAGAAAATAAAGAGATTAACAAAAAGGTAATGAATGTAAGGGCAGCAAAAAATAAGTCTATGAAGTTATTTTCAAAGAATACTTTCTATTGCTTTAATGTAGAGGACTGTCAGGAGGAACACTACTGAATAAAGATGATAGAAAAAAGTTTGCTATGTTCTCTGTTTCACCACAACAAAAGTGTAATAATTATCTGGAAATTATTTTCCACTGTTGTCTGAAAATGTCATTACCTCCTATAGCTTTCTGACATCCTGTAGCTTCTTTGATTATGGTCTTTCCACTCAGGTTTGACTCACAAACCTTAAGTAATATATTCAATATTTTGTCTCTTTCCTAGAAATACAATAACATCACAGCATTTAGACATTTTTTTATGATTATTTCAGTAGTGTTTTTTCCTTCAGGTTGTTGTACTCATCTCCCATTTTTACAAAGTAATCTAAAGTGCTTTTTTTGTCTCTTGACTCAAAGTAAATCTCAGTTCCCTAATTCCTGTTTTCAGACATTGTAGGTTACTTTCTAAGCTAAGAAATCTGAAGGTAATTTAAAGGAATGTAAGTATTTTGTGCCCCTGTGTTCACTGGTACAATCTGTGAATAGTCTCAAAAGCTTGCTCTATACAAAAAGTAGTGTCTTATGTGTAAACAAAAAATTTCACCAGAACAGAAAAAATAGCAATAATATAATCCAGGAATCAATGCTAGTTCAGGTCTGATTATTACAGGGAAAAAAAAAAAAAAAAAAAGAGAGAGAAAAATGAAAAATAAAAGGAAAAAAAGAATTGAGGCTATAAGGTAATCTTGCTAATAATAGCACAGTTAAATCTGTTACACTCGCACTTGTTAGTATTAGACTCTTGCATGCATTTATGATCGTGTTTGTGCTGCTGCTCTGGGTCCTAAAGTTGATGGCCTAAATATGTGTGTGTGTGCTTATTTGCAGGTGTCTGTGAACATTTTAACAGTGAGTTTTCCTCATCTCGAGTGCTTTGCTTAGAGGAATATGATGTTGACAGCTTCTCCCTCTCTTCAGAATCTAACTGGGGTTGCTTTTACATATTTGATAGCATACTATTACACTTTGCACTTTCTTTTGCAAGTTCACTTTATATCTGATTTCACTACTCACGCTTTCTTTTACATGTATTAGATATTATTTCTTTGTTTACTTTATCCTCTTACCTCTAAAAATATTTGGTACAACTCCACGTCTGCACTTCTTTAGTTGACCTTTTCTAAGTTGTTTAGTGCTACGTGATCTGAAGTGCTAGACTGCTTAATATAGCAATAGGTTTGGCAGGGAGATGAAGACTCTTAAACAAAAGTTTTCTCCAGACTACATCATCTCCATGCAGAAGGTTGTTGTGGCCACCCCCACACCTAAAGAATGCTTCTGCCAGGAGCAAAAAAAGTGTGATTGTCACAGGAGACTCCCTTCTGGACCCTATTCAAAGGGAAGTCTGCTGCCTTCCTGTGGCCCATAACTAGAGAGTTCCCTAGTCTAGTATGGCCCTCTGATTATGACTCACTTTCATTAGTTCAGGTTGGCACTGATAAAGTCATGGGGAGAAGCTTAAGGTCTATCAAAAGGGGCTTTAGGATCTTGGGACAGTTAGTTGAAGGAGGAGCCAGGGGAAGTTTAGATTGGATATTGGGAAAAAATATTCTCAGGAGCAGTGATGCATTGGAGCAGACTGCACAGAAAGGTGATGGAGTCACTATCCCTGGAGGTTTTCATGAAAAGGGTAGATGTGGCACTGAGGGACATGGTTTAGTGCGCATAGTGGTGATAGGTTTATAGTTGGACTTGATTATCTTAGAGGTTGCTTTCCAACTTTAATGATTGTATGATTCTGTCATTCTAGGATCTCTCAGTCTACTTATCTTTGCTAAGAGTGAGCTTCCAAGTACTATAATCATTTCTAGGAACAGCACAAAAGTCCCATGTGAAAATTTCAAACTAAGAAACAATCTTCTGGTAGGGTTCAGTCAAACAACTATTCCAAAACAGCTACTGTTATAGCTATGTTTTAAGAGTCTTCTACTTTCTTCTATGAAATTCTGTTCAGCTAAAGTCTTCCTAGCTTTATAAATATCTTCATTTTATAGAGCAGGTTTCATATTTTTATTCCAATTAGGTTAGTTACTTTTCATAATACTGTCATATTAACAGATAGAAGGAATACTGTCTAAAACAAACAAACAAAAAAGATTATCGCTAATAAACAATGTATGATTCTTGTATTTGTCTCCTGACTGAGTCCTAAGCTGTATGCTTTGGCTACATTTACTTATGGACCAACAATTTTCTATGCTAGGATAAGCACAGTCATTCTAGTTGCTCTCTAGCTTGATATTTACAATATTCTTCTGGATAAGGAAGATGGATGAATCTGAATCTATTTAATAATAAGATTAAACCCGCTCTCTTATTACATGGAGATGATCTGGTCATCAAACAATTATGGAGAACTGAGTAACAATTCTCTTCTGGTTACTTCTCAGAAGAAAAGGATGTGTGACCCAATTTTCTGTAGGTGACACAATATTTTGTAATGTCTTGGAAATGTTGGAGAAATAATTCCAGAAACCTTATTTTCTCTAACATTGCCTCCTGACGCCACTGGCTGAGATGACTGTAAATCTGATTTTAGTCCCTAGTACTTGTACTCAGATGCCTAGGAAAAAATAGTTTAACAAAATTGTTTTGTCTGTCTGACTCATCTGTTATAGATATTAGTCCTGCAATTATTACTAGTCTATGAATATGGATTTTACAACCTGTGTTGTCAAGAAAACCTCTCAAAATTTTCTCAGTCTTTTTAATATACAAACAGAATATAACTCATACGGCTCAGAAATACATGGTGTTATAGATGATAAATATTTTAGTGTCTTGAAAAGAATTGTTTTCATTACACAGTTTACATGAGCAATAATTTCAAGAGCTTTTTTTTTTTTTGGTCCTCTGTTGATGTAGAAATGGAAAAAGTTTTATGTCAGATCTTGTCAGGATTAAGTCTGTGTCTGTATTCTGAAATGCTAATAAATACATTATTTTTGCCTCCTAAGCTTTGGTAGATCAAATTAAAAGAAGAAAAAGAAGAAAATAAAAATGATATTGAAATCAATGACTGTTATAGTATATTAATTTTACTTATTCTGAGATCCTTATTTGATATTCCCAAGTGGCATGTACTCCAATTTCAACTTGAACTTTGATTGTCTGCAGCTATCTTTGTTAACAAAATTTAGTGCTCTAAGTATTGTTGATAAAAAAGTAAATCTTTGTTATCAAAGCACTGGGAATAACAAGTAATTCCACTGTTGCACATGTCTCACTTATCATGTTTCTTAATTTGAAATAATGGTTAATGGCCTCTATCAGGATCCTGATACTGAACTAAACATAAGGTAGAAGTGATGCTTTATATTATTACAGTCTTTTTTTCTTTTGTATTCTGAGATGGTTGGTGTCAGGTTTTCATTAACTTCTTTTTCTTTTTTTCTGTTGGAATCTAAGAATAGTTAAACCCATCTGTTTTCCAGCACTGAAGAAAAGCAACAGGAAAAGCAACAAGGACTCCATTCTGTTATAACCAACTCTAAAGAAGTCCTACATTTTTTATTTTATTTATTTATTTTTTTTTTTCTGGGATGTACAACAGCTGCAGTTACCAGTTATGGTGACCATTATAGGAGGACTTTATTTCTCACATTCGCTGAAGACAAGGAGTGAAATGATCACTTCACAGAAATATACAGCTGTGGCTTTAAAACCATATATATAAAGATGAGACAGAATCTGGCTCCAAATGAGATATTTGGACGCTGTTGCATATGACAAATACTGCATATGGAGTGTTCAATTTATTTTCTCCTCCAAAGATTTCTGGACAGAAATTTTCCTTGTCCCTTACTCACATAAATAGTTCCACTGAATTGGAAACACAAAAACCCCAGTATTTAAGCCTACAGTCCCAGCTTTCTCACAAACTGTATTTTCACCTATCATGAAGATATACAGATATACTTCCATATATGTATATAAGTAAATGAAGATATACTTTTTACTTATCACACCAACAAAACTGAGAAATGGTATTTAAAGAGAAGAAAAAAGACATGTTTTCTTGATTACATTCATGAAGATCAGCATAGGCAATGTAATTAGTGTTTGCAATACATTGCTAATTATTTACTGTATGTAGAGCACTTTCATTCTTTCTGTCCTGCTTGCAATATGACAGAGTAATCTCGCCTCTCGTAATCCAGGACTTGAAATGACAGTATTTTCTTACAGTGAAAAACCAATGCATTCTTTTTAAATATTCTGCAACATGACTGTACAGATTATGAAGTTCTGAAATGAACCATTTGCAGAAAAAAAGTGCATTGTAGAATGCATTATATTCCAGTTTATAAAATGTGACAGTGTTTTTACTTTTTAACCAGACATTTTCTGATAGCATTCTATGAATATGAAAACTTTAATTCTGGGGTAAGTGAAACTAAGTCATGTCTTTTGTAGTAATGGAAGCCATTATGCAGGCTGTGTGAGAGGGAAAAGAAAAGGTTTTGTAATAATCCAAACAAAACCAAATGTACCTATTTTGTCATGAAACAAAGGTATTTGCCATCAGAACCATTAAAAGTCTGAAATCAAACCTGAAGCAAGTAGTTCACTTAATTTAATTAATATATATATAATTTAGAAAAAAACAAATACAGAACTTACTGAATAAGAAAATGTTATCTGAGTATGTATTAATTCAGTTTTTGTATTATGTAATAATTGCTGATTAAATAAAATCATGCTAACAATGTTGTATTAGAAAATTCAGTTAAAAAACTCAGAAATTTTTACTTTTTTGTGTTTTCTCTTTTTTTTTAATCTGAACAACAGATCAGAATTCAGACTTTTATGTAGACCTGCTACCTGATCAGTTATGCTTGAATTTTATTGAATCAATTAGATGTGTAGCCCAGACTATATACGAACTCAAAGAATTACTTGTATTTATTTATATTTTGTGAAAATGTGGGGCTTTTAAGATCTCTAAATCCATTTAAGAACTCTAAAATATTCAGGAACCCAAAATCCATGCCTTTTCCTTAAAGTCTATTGCGTTAATATGGCTGTAAGCCAAAGATGCATAATCTTGTATTGTATTCTTCCTCTAATTTTGTTTTTCGTATAGTAACACATTTTGCTTGTGTGATTGTTTGCTTGTGGTAAATTCCATAGAAAGCTTTGAGAAATTTTCCTAATTTTACTTTAGGAAATTTATTAATATGATCAAAGTCTTGGATTTTGCAATGCAAATTCTTATCATTTGTCTTCATGTCAAATTAGGCCATCATTTGAATTCTATTTTTTTTTCCTATATGAAAGAATATATAGAACTGTATGAATATCTCATCTGCACATTTAACATTGTTTATATCCATTTAGCTTAGAAACTTGGTAGTGTGGGAGGATTCTTTTGTCTTTGTCTTTTAATATGCAACTCCATTTGGCTGTTACTGTTAATGTACTGAATCCATTATTTACTTTTTTTTTGCATGTTGCAATGGTTTAAGCTGGATATATAAAAGCTATCAAATATAAGATACTAATTGCTTCAACTTTAGCTTTTTTTTTTCCTTCGCAGCATTTTTTGTATTTTAAAAATTCTTGTTTCTAATCTTAATTCAATTTGCATTCATTGCTATTTTTTTTCCTCTTATTTAACCTTATTCAACAAACTTTCAACCTTAGTCTTCTGTCTTTTCAAGTTTCTCCATGTTCGAATCTGAGAGCAACTGAATGTAACTCTGTCCCTGGAAGAACTGCTGTAAGGAGTATTGTGAAAAACAAGTTGTGTGTCCCTGTAATTACCTAGTTGTTTTCCTCTTCTCTGCTGAAAGAGTACAAAGAGGTGCTTTACTGGGCTATGTAACTTGGTTTAAGGAGTTTATTTATTAGACAAATGAAGGTTTTCCTCCTTTTTCCTTGCATCTTAGTATTGGTAATTTTCAAGTTTTATCTATTAAAAATTACTCTAATCTGTGATCAGGGAAGATGCCAGTACAATTATGCCAGATCAGTGCTTTTTCAGTTCATGTTCCTGTATAGTAAGGGTTAAGCCAAAAGCCTTAAAAACAGTAGTTCCTGATTTAAGTACTTTCTTCATGTCTTTCTAGTTGGTTTCCCAAGTTGAATGTATTATTTGTATTTTGTTCCCTTGTATTACTTCTGGTAACCTGTAGCCTGTAGCATGTTTTATGATGTAAACATTACTGGTACAAGTCTTATTGTCCATGTGCAGTACTGTTCAAACAGTGAACTCCTTCAAGAGCTTCTTACTGATTGTATAGATTCAGCATTTTAGTGAATTTCATTGAAAGTTGGGCTTCTCAGGGACCCATGTCACTTGGAAATGATATAATGTGAAAGAGAGACTTTCTAAATAAAATCATTAGGTACTTTTTCAGGTGCAGGATTTCAACTTGTAACATAATGGACTGAAGATCTTTTGCATCATTTACTGTGATCATCAGAGTATAATACTACAATATGATAACAGAGAAAATAAATATTTCCCTAAAAAAGCTATTTCTCTACATTTAGAATATAACCATAGGAATGATGAATTTTTCTTTTCTCAGTCCCTAACCTCTATTTAGCATGGTGGTTTGAATTAGAACAAACATTCTCTGCCATGAGTAACATTTACTAGAAGCCACTAAAATTCTCATACATCTATGCAAAAACCTAATGGAAAATACATGTTGGCTGTAGTGTTACAGAAGTACAAATGATTACTTGTTCTCTGATTTGGATACTCTGTTGGAAATAAATTAAACAAGCTCCATCTCCAGAAAATCTGGATTTCTGACAAATTTTAAAGTGGAATATTCATACTTCACATTGCTAATGACTGCTGAAAATCGAAAGCTATATTCAGTGCATCTGACAATGTGCCTTTCCTTTTTATCAAAGCACACAGCATTCAGTTTATGGATATCAAGTTAGAATGTTCATGGAGAAACTAATTACTATTGTTTAAAAAGAAGGATTTGCCTAAAAACAAGATCTATCCAACTTGTTCTTTCCAGAAATCCTGCTGGAAAGCAGCTGATATAAAATCTTAAAATACTAGGAAAAATCTAGTTCAGATCCCATTTTATGCACACTGGGTGAAAGCCAGCACTAAAGGCAGTGGATTTATTATTCCAGAGCTGGATTTGACCCAGATGTCTGTCCTGTTTACACATGTGAAAACCGATTAAACTTACTGGGATTGCAATGATATAAATGGAGTCCAAAATATTGTTCTTTTTGGGGAACTTAACCTGAACTTAATGTAAAAGTTGGCTATTGTATTAATATAGGGATATATCCTGTTCATCCTACATCTATATTAGTACATCTGGGCAGGAAATCTCGTAACTGATGTAACTCTTCTTTAATAAAGTCCTAAATTTGCAACTTTATGGATTCATGCACAGTGTGTAATGATTGGGTTAGAATTACAAATGCTTCAGTTATAAAATATTCTTCTCTTACAGTGTATGAGACAGACAAATGAAGAAATTAGAGGAAAATAAGAGGATAATGACAAAGAATGATGCTAGCAACACCCTTAATTTTCTTTTATTTGAGAAAATAGTACTGAAAGAATGACAATTATGTAGAATTAGTTTATGTAAATTAAGAAAGATGAGGATCAGAGTTTAGGCAAGATTCTGGAAGTGCAGGTTTGGGTGAAAACATCAGACCTTGGTTTTGCTTGTTTATTTGAACTGCTGGATTATTGGTCAAGGAATAAATTAAGTTCCTGACATACTGTTTTAGAAATGATAAAAGAAATTGAATAATCAACACATATAAAAAAGCAAAATGAATACAGAATCACAGAATTTTAGGGGTTGGAAGGGATCTCTGAATATCATTTAGTCCAACTCCCTGCTAACGTGGGTTCGTGGGTTACACAGGAAGGTGTCCAGATGGGTTTTGAATATCACTAGAGTTGAGAACCCCACAACCTGTCTGGACAACCTGTTCCAGTGCTCTGTAACTCTCAAAGTGAACTTTAACCACTTTTATGTACTAATATGTAATAGTAAAATAAATCAAATTTTCTTTCTTAAAGTACATTCATTTTGTGAACTTTCATTAAAGAAAAAATAAAAATATACTACAACAGTTTGCGCAGAGTCTGCCAGAGATATATTTTAGCTGAGCGTGTTATACTTAAGACCTACTTGATAATAAATACATTTTGAAGCTTGCTATTTTGAAACAAGAGCAGGCAGGCTATAAAATATGAATATAATCCACAAATATATTTTTCCTATTTATGACTGCAAACTCAAGGAAGATGACAGGTATCTGTGGCAAATTTTCTTTTGTTGGGCAGCATTTCTCTTCTCTAATGTTTTCAATGTAAGCAAAAAAACCTTCGATGACTTTCTGAAAGTAATTCCCTGTTTTTTTCCTGGAGCTGGAACCAGCATGGTATAAATTACATGGCACAAGTCCCTTTAAAGACATATCTTCCTATATGCAGGCAAGACTGATGACCTCTGTTGACTTGCTAGTAGGAACATCTGCTCTCCCATCAGGGCTTCCTCACTGCCTGTCCCTGCACAGACCAGTAAAGACTTTTCAAAGGAAAACAAGCTGAGGAAAAGAATAATATCCCTGAAATAAAGACATTACAAACTGAATAGTGGTAATAATGGTAGATGTCAAGATTAGGGAGATGAAACTCATTTTAAATAAGCTTAGTTTCACAAGTAGAGAAAATACCTCACCTACTTTTGATATGAAAATATTTTTTTTCCTTTCATATCTTCCCCTCTCATTAAGAAATTTCCTTCAGGGCAAGTAAGTACTTAGTCTCCGGGAAAGCTCAATCACTGTTGCCTATTATAAATATTCATATTCATGTACTGGTTAAGAAAAAGTTGAAGATTAATTCCTGATAGAATGTTGCAGTGCCTTGTGGTCATCTTGCTTTGGTTATCTTGGCATTCTTTTTGGTTATTCATTTGGTTATCTGTGGGATTCTTATTCTCTTTGGTTTCACTACAGAATCTGATGTGTAGCACAGAAGCTCTGCTAGAAATAGATTAGGTGAACTGTGCTACAGGAAGTTTCAATTTTCCCTTTCCTCTTCTGCTAAAAAATTGCCTTCCAGTGCAAAATACTCAGTGAAAAATGTTTATTTCATGTGATAGGTTTTTTGAACAGTGAGACATTTGAACACATTTGAAAATGTTTCCTTGATCAGAGCAACATCCATACCTTCTAAGAGCATGCTGAGTATTTTTTAATACATGTTTATATAAAGTAAAATTTTCATTTTGGAAATCTTGGAAGATGGAAAATTTTGGCATTTTCCTGGTTACACTATTTCTGTAGATTCATATTGACTCTGTAGTTATAATGTAAGAATATTCTCCTCTGGTAAGATAAATCTACTAGAAGTGTTGAAACTTTGTACTTTGTGGAAAAAAAAAAATTACATCTGTGTCTTAGTTTCAGCTGGAATTGAATTGTTTCTTCTTCATAGTATCTGGTATGTTGCTATGTTTTGGTTTTAGGAGATAAACAATGTTGATAACACACCAAAGTTTTTAGCTGCTGCTGAGCAGTGCTATACAGAGCCAAGGCCACTCCATTTTCTCAGCTCCAATCAGCAAAGAGCTGGCAGGGGAGCCAAAGGAGTGGGGAGTGGACACAATTAAGACAGCGAACTGGCCAACTGACCACAACTAGCCAGAGGAGTATTCCATAACATAACATGAGGAAAGAAAGTTTTCTGAAGGAAGTAGCAGTTCATTTCTTTCTGTTCTACTGCTTGGTTGGCTATCTGGGCTCTGATGAGCGAGTGATGAGCAACTGCTTATGCATCATATGTTGTATATTTATATATACCTACATAGTTTAAAAAAAAAAAAAAAAAAATGCCTGGCAGGGGAGACACCATGATTAGGCAGGTGGTTTTCACAGCAGGAGGCTCATCTCCTACACTCCAGGTGTGCTGATCACTGCAATTTTCTCTCAAATGAGGGAAACTTGCTGTGTAATTTGTGGTAGTGGGGTACTGTGTTCATGCTGTCCCTGGTCTTTATTGTCCTAAGCTAAAACAGTCTGGTAAGAACACTTATTTGTTCTTGCTAAACAATTAGATCTGGCTTTGAGTCATTAGCATGCATGTAGCATCTAGTTTTTAAAAAATGTCTTTATTTATCTTATTAAGAAGATTCTTTATCAGGTATTTATATGAAAGACGTCGATGCTCCAATCTCTGTATACACACAGAAACATAACTGTAAGAGTAACTTAGTAAAATAAAGCATTGCTTAGATGTTCTGAAATCTTGAATAATGAATTCAGACTGGCTTATAGTTTGAAAAATCAATTATTAAATTGGATTTAAGCTTTTACTTTCATGAGACAAGTCCCTGCACTCTCTTATTCACAACAGTGTAATGTTTCTCCTAGATGTCAAATCTTCAGGTTGGCAGGTGTTGATTGTGGTGTTGGCATCTATTAAACCTAGAACATCTTAAATATATTTGAATCAGTAAAGGTTAAACGCATAACAGTGCAGTGGATAGCAAGAATTACTCTGAATTCTGTGTGCATTTGACCATATCTTTCGTGCTGCTGTATGAAAATGAATATGGCTATCACCAAGATTTTTCAATATGAAACAAGGTATTAAAAGTTCTCAATCATTTCATCATATACTCTGAGTATTTTCTGTTGTGTTCCTTAACCCAATGTTTTTTTCTACATTTGTCATAACTTTTATACATTGATTTGTAGCCCAAAGAAATTAAAAATGAAGAAAGACAAAATCAAAAACATCCAAATGAGTGGCTTTGTGTTCTATATTTACATCCAACTTCATTGTCTTCAGATATTTCCTCTTGTTGTTGTTGCTGTTATTTCTCCTAAAATCATTTTGTGGACTACTGTTGACCCTCAATTAAGACATCAGATATGGATTATGTTTCATCTTAGACAGAACCTTGGCACTCACTCAATGTTTAAAATGACACATCTGATTTTTTTCCCTCTCTTTTCAAAAATAGAATCACTAGATCAAAAAAATCTTTAGAAGTGGATATTTTATACATACATTTTTATTCTCTGGTGTATTTCTCTTGCTCATAGGTATAAAATCCAATTTTGGAGGCCTCTTCTGTGAAATCGCTGTTTGTGACAGAAAATAAATTGCTTGTATGTCTTATTTTAGAAAAAGTAAAGAACACCTTTCTCTTTGTTCTTATTTGTGAAACAAATTCTGCTGTTAGAATCTTTTCACTAAAAGTTCTTGCAATTGCATGATGTGCCACAATCACTGCATCATCAGGAAGGCTGCTGTTAGAGAGAACCTATCTTTCACTATGATTTTAGTCTAAGTGTAATTTCAACACTGCTGTGGAGTTGGAAAACAAATTGAGCTAAGAATGAATGTGGTTTAAGCCTGAAAAGGTTTCTTTAGATACATGCATAAATTGAAGTCATCATATCTAAAAATCTGCATATCTGAAAATACTAAACAAATTACCAAGTCAACTGGTTATTTCCCTCTGAGATTTATATGTTTATATACCCACATGCATATGTATGTATGTATGTATGTAAACAATCACATTCTTAAAGCTATACATAGCTGTGTTCAGTTTGACACGGAGGTACAACTTTAGCTTTGTTTTCAAAGCATTCATTTGGAGGCATTGTATTTATAGAACCCCCTATTTTCTTTAGCAGACACAAATTATACTGGGCAAACTTTAACATATCACTTCAAATAGAGCAGTATTTCAGTAATTCCTTTTTTTGAGTTCTGGATTTGATTGCAGTGGGAAAATATAAGAAACAGAACAGAGCAGAATTGCCTGACCTTTCTTGAAGCTCCTGGCTGGCTCATTTTCATAGCTTGAGTGCAAAAGGGGGTGGCTCCTGTCTTAGAATTTTCCTCATATTTGCAGAGGTATTTGGAAAAAAAAGTATCTCCAGAGTTGGGGGAGGTTTGTCTGACCGCATTTCATGACTTACCAGCTGGGAATTATTGACTCCTATGTGCAAAACTTGCCGTAATGGTAACACTAATATCTCTCTGCCTCTGGTAACAAGCCACAGTTTCAAATATTTGGCTGTAAAAAGACAGAAGATATTTAGATTTCTTACCTGCTTTCTAGCATGAATGTAAGACAAATTCAGCCTATTTATGTCATAGAGAAGCCATGAATACAACTTCTCTATTGATTTCATGCTGACAGCCAAAGAATACATAAACTGATTTGACATTGTACTGTATCTTTGAAAGCCACAGGGAAGGCACTTACAGATATTTAGATCAGAAATGAATTCCATCTACTGTTATTAAAATTCAAGGACACGGAATTGTTGAATCTACTGTGATTGGTCATTCATAGAGACAGGTTGCCCAGGGAGGTTGTGGGGTCTCCATCATTGGAGATATTCAAATCCTGACAGGACATGGGTCTGAGCAACCTGCTATAGCTGACCCTGCTCTCCAGAGGTCCTTCTCACCTCAATTCTTCTGTGTTTCCATGACTCTTTTTTTTTTTTTTTTTTCCCCAAACCTATTTGTTTTCATAACAAGAGAAACATTTTACAAAATAGGTCTTTTTTCGCACAGAAAAAAAGAACAAAGTTTATATGAAATAAATAACTTCTGTGAAATACTGATGTAATTAACAGATTTTTTACTTCTTTATTTTAGTAAAAGTAAACAATTCTTCAGTCTTATAAACTTATAAGCATTTATTAGTCATTTTTTGATGTCTATTATACTATTAAAAAAGAACATTCTTTTTTTGCCCATTATTAAACAGACATAACTAGAAGTGGTATTCTATCCATATTTCTAGCTTTTAGCAAAAGATGAACTCAAAATTTGAGATGTTTCTGTTATATGCTAAGAATGAAGTCGTCGTCTTCTGAAAAAGAGGCTGTTGAAGATGATACATTTTATAGGCAACAAATGACTGTACTTATTTCTGCAGGATATCTCCAAAGTCCTTCTTGCTTCATAAGTAAGCTTTTTTGGAATTCATATAATATGAAATAATAAAAGTATCATAAGCAGTTATAGAAGTTCTAAAATGCAGTCTGTCTGGAAAAAGTATACTATTGGTAAAAGACATTTAACTTATAAAGGCAAAAATGCTTTTATAATTATTAAAATTAATTAAGGAGATAATTGTAATTGAACAGTCAGTTTGCAAAATCATATTTGAAGAAATAAATGTCACAATATAAAGTGACATTACATGAACCAATAAGTAAAGACGTATGAAAATATTAAATACAGTATAGTTGGCTGACAATTTAAATAGTTTGTCAGGTTGCAGAAGATACAAAAAGGGCGTTAATTCTTACTGAAGAGCTGTCTCTAATAAGACACTGAAAGCACTGAGATAGCTAAAGGGAGAGGAGATATGGTTTGCTGCTAGGAGAACCCTGCAAAAGGGATGCTTCCAAATTTGATATCAATTACTTGTGTAATTTGGGACAAATAATGTCACCTACTGGGGAACTGCCCCTTTTCTTCCTTGTTCCTGCTTTCTTACCAGGTATTTCTTATATGTAGTATAAGAGAACAAAGCCTGTTTAAAAAAATTAAGAAAGACAGAAAGAAACCTATGAGTTCAAAGGCTATTATTCAAATTTCACTAAGCACGTTTCCTTCAAAAGCTAGGATCTTTTCACAAAACATTAGAAACGATAGCAGAAATAATGTGTTTCTGCAGATACTCAATTAAGTATACAAGCAGATGAGAACAGGGAAAGAATAAATGGAAAGAAAGCAAAACAGTTGCAGCTACTTATGCTTTGCTTTTGACCTATTTTTAATATGAAGAAAGATGTTGTTAGATGAGTATTTCTGTTTTTAAACAGCAACTACTCTATCACATACACAACTATGTTATTTTTTGCTATACTTGCAGTCTTCTTATCAGGGAGCCTCAGATTATATTACACGGAGGTGATCTTCGTTAGCATAATAATTTCAATCACATGTATCTTTGAATGGCTGTTCACTAGCTAGGTAGAAGGACCAACTTCTGGAAATAAAGGTATTGAAGACATTTAACTGATCATTTTTCTTTTTTTGGCCACACAAAATTGAAGAATTACTTGCTGTAGCATTTCTGTGTACACCAATAAGTCTTTAACTGTCATTTTGTTTATTTTTACAGGTCACATCAATAAGTTTTTACACAGATGTGGTGAGTGCAGAAGCAGCCTCCTCCCACCAGCTGTTTTTGGAAAGTGATAAAGCATCATTAGTAAGTCACTCTGGGAGAGAATACTACTGCTGGTTGCTGTAAAAAGCAGTAGATGTGAAATGTTTCCAACATTTGAATGTAACTGAATGCAATTTTACTCTGTAATACCTATGAGTCATTATAGTTCTTCCTTAATAAATTCATCAGAAGAGGAAAACAGTATTGCTTGGAGGATAATTGGAAGGAGAATGATGGACCTCATAAGGCTTCAGAAGAGATTCTTATGTTGCAGATGTAGCTGCTGCTGAAGCAGACCAAATGGTTTTTGGACTTGCTATTCTGAGGAGCCTAGGAGCAAAGAAGTCTAAGAGTGCTGTATTGCCCTGTAGCCAGAAAAAAAAAAAAATGGACAATAGGATCATCATGCCATGGGAAATTTCACTCAAAGAAGCATGTTTCCTTTGATTTCAGATTAGTGCCTTTCTGGTCAGATTTCTTCAACATCATACATTTTGTACATGAGTACAAAATGACTACAGGGTATGGGAGTTTGCCTATTCTTGTGCACTTGGTATGATATTTAAAAAAAAAAAAACAAAAAAAAACTAACAGCACCATTTCATAATGATGACTTGCAGGCAGTTTATTTCAAAAACTGGTTGTTCTGAGTAACATCTGCACAATAATTTCAGAGCCCAATGTCTCTCTGAACACGTGGGCCCTACCCTGCTGCCCAACAGTTTGATAGACTCCTGGAACACCCCATTTTTCTAATGCTTGTGACTGTGAGACTGCAGTGAGCAAAGATTTTTTTATTTTAGCTTTTACTTACTGTATTGTCCTGCATTGGTATTTATTGCTTTTATCATTATTATGATATAATATATCATTATATCATATATATTATTTATATATATATATATTATATCACAATATATATTAAATCAGCTATACATTGCTGATTTAATGCTTTATCTGTATTTGATATGCCTTTATTTTTACTTATTATTTTTATTATTATTTTTCTGAGGGCTCATCTCTATGGCTGAAAATTCTTGGTGGTAATAATTAAAATCACATTTCAGCTCATGCAGTCTGGAACCTCACCATTAGAAGTAAGTTTATGAGCCATGGCTGTTTTCTAGTATTTTTTTTTATGACCATTAAGGGATATAAGGTTTAATAGGAACATTGTCTTCTTTATTAGGAAAAAAACAGCGTTGGTTTTTTGTTGTTTTTTATTTTATTTTTCCTGGGAACAGTATCACTTTCACTCAACTTGTGTGTTCCTGGTTAGGTTTATTTCAGATGGTTAAATGTGACTAAATGAATTAAGGTAATCTTTGAAGCAGCATCCTTCTTTCATATGTGTAAGGGTTTTTCTTTCATTTGTATTTTTATATTAATGTCTACTCCCTTGTTCCCCTCCAAATAGAATTATTTCCAGTCAGATTTTAATAATTATCTAAAATCCAAAAGGCATTGCAGTTTTTCACATTTAAGTTAAGCTAAAGTTATCAAGTACCACTACTTAATTAGTTTTAGAAAACAAACAATCTATTACTTGCTATTTTTAATTAATTCAGTCTACCATGTACTGGCATTTTCTAGTCATTCTGGAAATTATCCATCCAACTGATTGTAAACCCCTATCCCTCAGTTTAAAAAGAGGATTGTTATCTTTTGGCTCTAAATGAAACATTCAGGAAGTGTTTATTGTTCATGTTAATCCATGCTGTAGCTGACTTTGCTGTTTCTGTCATCAAACAAATGTTAACAAATAATGCCATTGTCTGAAAAAATAAAGAAAAGATAAAGCAACTCTTGTTATATTATGTCCCTCCATAATAAAAGGCAGTAAAGTCATTATACCATGAAAAGCTATGAATCAGTTTAACAAGCAAGTTCTGTTGAAACTGCTGATTATATTTGCTGTAATGGCATTGGTCATCTGATTTTTTTTTTTTTTTTTTTTTGGTAAACAAGTGTAGAAATCCAGCTATGTGTCTGTAAAAGAATCCCATGCCTCTACATTTGTTTCATTATCCTATTCCTGAGGAAAAAAAAAGTGAAAAAGAAAAATAAGAAACTTTTTGTTTTAAAATATCTGAATATCTGAGACAGAGAATAAACCTACAGAAAATTCTTATCATAGTATTTTATAAAGTAACAGATAATGATATGGACTTCACTTTCATTATTTAGGGGCAAAAAACTTATGAGGGGAGAACAGGAGGATGTCACTGTATGTGAGAAAACTGTTTCAGATTTGCTTTCAAGCACTCTGATTCTCTTCTGCAAAGCTTTCTAATTTTTTTCTCTTCCTTTCTCCCTTTCTTTCTCTCCAGAAATAGAAGCATAGAAATACCTTGTGTTATATGTCTTTGCCTGGTTTTGCTTTCTGTGTCCTTTCAGCACATATCCTTCTCTGTGCAGTGAACATATGGTCTTCTTCCTGTGATTTCTTGGCTGTGTGCCACATATGACTGCCAGATATAATATGCAATGTCCAGTGCTATATGGTCAAATTCCACGACCAGTCTGTACTCTGTAGTATTTTCTTTTTTCAGCAGTTTTTCCAGATGCCTACACAGCTTTCTTCACAAAGGTATGCTATAGGCACTCTGCTGATCTACATATGTACGAAGTCACTCCATATAACAGTCATGCTGATATCCCACTGTTGAGTATTTGTCAAAGTGTATGCATGTGATTCCTCTCTCCATATTTCAATGTGAAGAATTTGGCAACATATATAAATGTATCATACTGATAAACTTATAGCCATATGTATAAAAATATGTTTTCTCAGTTTCACTGAAACAGAAATGACTACTTCCATTCAGACTGAAAATTTAGAAGACTTGCAGCTTTTTCTCTCTCTTTTTTTTAAACCTCATTGGTTTAAAATTTTTTTTGGAAAATTTCAAGCTGTGAGTGCTCAAAAGGTGACAAGGAAAGGGAAAGAAGGACAGCAGATTGCTTCCTGAAAGCTGCATGGAGAAGTCAGTGTAGGGGCACTGAGGATGTTCTACCTAAGCTACGGTAACAGACAGTGCATGCACTTGTTTGTCACAAACAGGGTAAATGCAGGAACTCAGCCCATGAAGAAATATTTCCAACTTCTGCTGGCATACAGTAGTAATGCATGGGAATTAGATTGCACTTCTGAGCCATAGAACAGCTGCCAACTTACCAAGTCACCCATGCAAAATAGAGTAATGCAGGTTAATGGCTTTCCTAAGACTGTTCTGTGTCTTGTGAAGTTTTCTGTTTATACAATGGATTTTAAGGTAAAAATCATTAGCTAGGACTCATATCTGCAAAGTACTTTTTATCTAAACTATAGTGATGCTTGAATAATAATTGGATTGGTTCTTCTTACTGCTGACAGAATGTGAAGAAGAGTTTCACACAGGGAAATTAAGGAGAATAAAAAGTGAATGGGGGCTTTAGAAAATAATATCGAGTGCACTTTAGCATGCTATAAGGTAATTCCAAAGTGAATACTTAGAAATTGCTGGATTTTATGGGATTCGTCGTAGAAGTAGTTCTTAGAGATCTGAAGAAAAATAAGTAAACATAATGATTTTAAAAATCAGACATAAAGCCAGGGTTTGGAAAAAATGCCTTTGGGAGAAAGAGGTATATGGGAATTCAGAACTCTTATGGGTTGTCAGCTAAAATTCTGACAGAACTGGTGTTAACTTTATTGGAAAACTAAAACATTAGCTGTAGAATAAGAGGAGTGTGTTGATATTTTGGCACTTATAGTCACAGTCCAAAATATTTTAATGGTTTATAAATCTGCTCAGGCAAACTAAATAAGTGCTGACATTTTTTTTCTCCCTAAAATTTTGACTGTTCAAGAAAGGTAAAAGGCCAGAACTGACACTCTTGCAGTTACAGTCCTACTAGGGAGGCTATTAAAAGAGACATAAACATAATGCTAAAGAGGCAATGTTTTACCCTCAATACACTCAAAATTACTGAGATTTTCATAAGCAAAGCCAGATATTCTCTGACTTTTCATTTGGGTTTTGTTTTAATGATTTAATGATTTTTAGTTTTGTCGGTTAACTAGGTCTACTCACTATACCAATAGAATTACGATTAGGGAAAATCTATGCTATTACACATATGTATCTTCAGTTACCAGAGGAATTTTGCTAACATTGGTGCCTCTAACTGTAGAGAACAACATAGGGTAGGTAGGGTACATCACCCAGCTCTGACTGTTTAACCACATATTTGAAACATGACATCCATGTTTGCAGATGCTAGCAGAAACTGCTGTCCAGCATGGCTAATGAAGATGAGCTCACTGCCTTTTAGCATGACTAAAATGTGTTTTCTATTAGAGGTAGCTCAGGCAGGTAACTCCAAACCATTACAATGGATGATGCAAAGATACCTCTTGAATGTGCTACAGTTTTGATGACAGAGAAGACTATAGAAAGAAAAAGTCTGACTGACACAATATCTGGTTTTCTTGCACCATGGAAGCACAAGATTTTTTCCTACCAGTTTCCCTTATCAGTTCGAGGTTTTTTTTGTTGTTGGTGGGGTTTTTTTGTTTGTTTGTTTTTGGCTTACATTTTTGTTTTCTTAGGCAGGAACAACAGATGTAACTGGGCTGCAAAATGGAGTAACTTGGACTGCTTCTGCTTAAGAATCAGAAGGAGTTTGAGCACAATCCTAATAGAACCATCTGAGTGATAGCACTTAAGGGGTGGATTGTCAGAGAGCTGCCTGATGTACTTTCAGAGTCAGACGTGGTTTCTCAGAACAGATCTGCGCTGTGTCACACTGATGTGTTGGAAGCTGGGCTGGTGGAACAGTGCCGGGAGCTTTTGTACTGCTCTCTCTTATGTGATGTAAACATCCTCTGTGTGTCCCATGCAACTATACAGCTCTGAGCACAGTGCCACTGCTTTGATAATAATACATTCAGTTATTATTCTTCCTCTGTTATGAATACGTTTCCCTATTTTTTTCTCTTTGATGAAAGAGAAAACGGATGTGATTGAGACATTCTAAAAACTTGACAAGACAGTTAGAAATTGGAAAATGCAAACAAAATAGGAGAACATATGAAAGAATGCACAGTGGGGGAAGAAGGCTTTTCAGAGCTTAACACTCTCTAGTTTCAGATCAGAATACTGCTTGTCACCATGTTCCTTCCTGCGCTATTAAACACCCAAGAGTAACATCAGATTTCCCATGTATTCCACAGAGGTTTGAGTCACAGCATTTTAAATCAGGTGGTCAAACTCAGAACCTTTCTGCAGAAAACATCCCAGAGCTCCATTCATTTGCTCTACTAAAGCAGCTTCAAATTAAATACATTTGAAAAAAATCTGCTGCAACTTCGTGAAATGTCAGCACAGACAGAAGCTGATAGCTATAGGGCTATCATCTGGGGAGTACTCACTGATAGTTTTCCCTTGCCTTGATGATAGGGAAATTGGTCCATCTCACAGAAAGAGTTTTCTATGTGAGTCATTTAGACTTAATCTAGCCAAATAGTGTTAGTTGAGTTACTGGAAACCCAGAGTGCTGGGGTGAGTAGAAGTGGAACTAAGGGCTTCTTACAGATGCTTTTTATTATTTACATGCAGGAAAAGAGAAGAAAAGGGAGATAAAATTCAGTGTTGATGTTGCCTTGACTGATCTGCAACTCTGGTACAGGACCTCCTGTTTTATGTTCCTAGGTAATGTTCTGAAAAGAGAATTGATGGAATAGAAGCATAACTTCAGCCTTCATGCCAGTAATTGTACTATATTGCAGGCATATTTTGTGCTGTCATCCCAAGCTGCCATGTGAAGAAGGCATGCCTTGTTGAATCACAGGAGACCCATTATTAGCAAGCTAAGCATGAACTAGCTGATAGATATTGAAAGATAACTGTCTGATTCTATCTGCTTGTAATAGCCTTTGTTTTGCTCATTTCTCATGAATGATCCTATTCTATACTCCATATATCTGTTCAGTATTGTTTCATTAGTGAGGAACAATATACAAGGGCACCTCCAAAAGTAATGCTTCCTATATTATTATATTGGCCTGAAACATCAGAGGTGGATGTTGGTGGTACAAAGATAGAGGCTGAACCTTCCCATCAATATTCCAACGCATTTTGTTGCCACATGAGGAATGGCAGCAGAGGGGCAGCTTGAAAAAATGGTTTCTGACATGGGAGTGTTTATGAAGCAAAAGTGTGTCACTGAATTCCTCCACACAGAAAAAAATGGCACTCACTGACATTCTTCAATGCTTGCTGAACATTTATGGAGATCAAATAGTAAATATGAGCACAGTGAGGCTGTTGGTGGTGTGCTTCAGCAGCTGTGACAGTGATATAAAGACAAAGCCACACTCCAAATTGTCTTGCACATTTTTACAAGTGTGGCATGCAGACTCTTTTTCACTGCTGTAGAAAATACGTAGCTAATGGTGGTGACTATGTTGAAAATTAGTCTTCTGTAGCAGCAAATTTGCTCTATCAACTTATGTTACTCTGCTCCTTGTATCTGTTGTAGTTTCCATGGAAATAAATAGGAAGAATTAGTTTCAGAGCAAGCTACATACCTGTACATACATATCTGTATTTCTATTTTATTAGAAAGATTTAGGATATTAGAGACTAAATTTTGGCTTTTGTAGATGCAATTGAATCGAAGGTCTCTCACTTGTCTGAAGGAGGGTGTTTTCTTGTTACTTTTCTAATTTTTGTGCCCTAAGTGAGTCAATCAGGTGTTCCACCGGCACATGATCCAACACCCACTGGCTGACAATGTAGAGTAAGGTGCAAAACACACTGAAGATGTGGTTGATAATATTTAAGAAAAACACTGTAGCATCAAGCCAGGGTATTTATTCAATCTAAATATCCCTTTGTGTCAGAAACAGAGGGATATCAGGCTTAGGGCCTGGTGATGTGAAAGGACATGTTCAGAGAGTTCCAGTGGTACAGCATGTTGACACAGTATGTAGTGTGTCAGATATGGGAGAAAAAACCTTTTCTGAATGAGTTTGTAATCATGCCAGATACCAGTCATCAACATGTTGCCCGAGACAGTATCTCTGAAATGACCAGTGAATCATTCCAACTTAAGCAGATAAATAAGCTTAAATACTTATATCCATTGAATTCACCTTCATATGACACTGGTGACTACCTCTGTGTGTACACCCATCTGACTTCTGCACTAGGCTCAAAACGTATGCAGAAGGGATGTAACAGACTCTCTGGAGACTACATATCTCAACTCCTCGCTATGGTGCTAGCCATGCTAAACTTTTCATCACTATTCTTGCAGCAAGACTCAGGCAATTTACAATTCCCTGAAAGATAGTATAATTGTTTTCTCACTAGTCAAAGCGCTCACTGTGTTGGACATCAAATATTTCTTTCACAGTTGCTCTATAGATTACTCTTTCTTGCTTTTTTTTTTTTTTTTTAATACCTAAGGATTCAATGACAGATATCTGCTGTGATTCTTTTCAATGATTTTGTTACTTTTTTTTCCAGCATAAAACAAGATTTACTTTGGGTTTTGAAATTGAGAGTGGAGGGTATATGTGTTTTTGAACAGATTAATCTGATATTCTCATGTATATAAGTTTTTATGAGTCTAGTCTTGATGTAAAATGCCAAATAGCCACTACAAATGTTAATGAATGACTAGTGCATGGGTGTCCAAACTTTTGGCTTGTCTGGGCCATATTTAATGAATAGAGATTGCCTTGGGCCAGTTGCTCCAAAAGTAATGCATTCTATTTATTTCAATTGTAACAAAAGCAGTTACAAAGAGCACAATAACACTAGTTGATAAAGGAAATACTCAGCTACAGGAGAATATTTTTCAATTTTCAAAATGGTCACGACTGTGCATTTTCACCAGCAATGACTGAGATCCTGCATGCCACACTCATAACAATCTGCACCAACAAAGGTGACCCACTGTCATCACTGCTGAAACACACCACCACAACACTCACTGCCTCACTGTGCTCATATTAAGAAAGCATCAGTGAATATCAGTGGGTGCAATCTTTTCTACATGGAGGAAATCAGCGACACATCTTTGCTTCATGCGCACTTCCATGTCAGATGCCATTTTGTCAGTCTGCCCTTCTGCTGCCATCTGTCACACAGCAACGGAATATAAGGGAATATTGGTGGGAAGGTTCAACCTCTACTGCCATACCACCAGCAACCAACTCTGATGTTATGGGCCAACATAATAAAATAGGGGGCATTACTTTCAGAGCAGCACTCGCAAAATATATTATATTGTTAATATATAAGTAATAAAACATCTGAATTTTAAATATTTCACTTAAAACATTAAACATATCTACTAAGGTAACGATTATGAAAGTCTGGTAAAGATATGTGATCAGATTTTTGAGTTGAATATCTGATTGCAACTCTCTACATCCCATTTGATAATTTGTATGCCATGTATTTATATCAGTAGAAAACGGTCTCACAAACATGATTTATTTATTTATTTATTTTGGTCAGTCTTGAAACACCAAGCTGTGACATGCAGTCAACACATCCAAAGCATGGGTTGCCATTCAGAGAGACCTACACAAGTTTGAGCAGTGGGCCCAGGAGAACCTCTTGACGTTCAACAAATCCAAGTGCAAAGTCATGCACCTGGATCAAGACAACTCCCATTACCAGTATAAGCTGGGGTATGAAAGGACTGAGCACAGCCCCAACAAAAAAGGATTTGGGAGTACTGGTGGATTGCAAGCTGGACATCAGTCTGCAGTGTGCTCTCACAGCTCAGAAATTCAATCATACTCCGGTCTGCATCAAAAGAAGCATGGTCAGCAGCGTAAGGGAGGTGATCCTGTTCCTCTGTGCTGGTAAGACCTCACCTGAAGTACTGAATCCAGATGTGGAGTCCTCAGTACAGGAGAGACATGGACCTGTTGAAGTGTGTCAAGGGGAGGGCCACAGAGATGATCCATGGGATGGAACACTTACCCTACTGGGACAGACTAAGATACCTGAGGCTGTTCAGCCTGGAGGAGAGAAGGCTCTAGGGAGTTATTTTAAAATGCCAATGTATAGTCTTGCAAAAAAGCACAATCTTGACTGAAAGTATTAAAAAATGTTGCATATGGTCATTAACCAAAAATCTCTGTGTGTGAAATAGATCTTTCCTTTAGCAAAATTCTAAATCATTTAACAAATTATTTAAAAATAGGCAGAAGCACATCCAACAATAAAAGACAAACATCACCAAAGAAATCCATTAAAAACAGAATTATTAATAGATGTTTTTTACAGTATTTATTTTGTATAAAGGGGATTTGTCTGTACATTTAGTATCACTTTATGTAACAATTTGAGAAAACTATCTATCAATCCACAGCTTCAAACAGCTTTTTCTGTTGCTTATATACACAAGCACTTGTTCTGCAGCAGTATGAAGCTCTGAAAAGAAGTGTTGCATGACCAGAATACATTTGAAGGAAGCTAGACTTTGCTTTGAACCAGATAAATTGGTGGGTAAGAGATAAACATCTCAAGCGTGGCTGTAGTAGAGGTAATTTTTTTTATGTTATGTTTTGTCTACAGTATAATTCTACAAGTAAAGAAATGCCTGTCTAGAAAAGCTGAGATCTCTGCATTAAAATACTTTGTAGAGCACAAGCATATCTTACATACAGACAAACCAAAGTATTATGCTTTTAAATGTACAAATTTACATACCTTGGTCTTGGCTCTCACACTTTTCAAATCACCAGCATTTTAAGTGCAGATGCATCAGGCTGAAATGTATATGATTTTTAAATGCTACATTTTGAAGGTTAAAACAATAAATATATCTATTTTATATGAAGGAAAAATAGAAATAAGATCCCTGAGTAAGTGCAGTATCTGTCAATTTCTGACCAAAGATCCAGCTCCTTAAAAGGAAAATAACACTATTCCTTTTAAATATAATTATTTTAAAAGATACTGTTAAATGTAAGAAGTAACGCTCAATTATTATTAAGCAACATCTAAAAGGATTTACTTACTAACAATAAAAGATGAAGTTTTCTTTCTGGTTAATGTTCAAGATAACGGCAATAATTTAAATACGTAATTTATATATATATATTATTTATATATAATATAATAAATGTATTGTAATGTACCTAAATACGAACTTTACAGAATGGGCTGTTTAACATGTGTGTAATAATCCTTTTGGAAATAAAGTACTGCATGGTATTCAATAAATACCTATTTGTTTCTTTGTTTAAATAATATAATCAGCTATTTATTTCAGTGTTAAACTTACATTTGAGTAATATTAATTACACAGTGTAATTACCTTGCCTGTGATCATGATTTGGGGACAGAGTGTATTGCCTGTGATGCTGGCTAACAATGATATGATGTTTCTTACATGGTCCATCACTCTGCATCCATTTGTTTGCTTTACATTTGCCCTGTAGAACTTCCAGTACCAAAAGTGCATAGAATAGTAATGGATGTCTAGCATTCTATCACTCAGAGAATGTAGTTCAAATATACTGCTTTAAGTGAAAAGTTATCTGTAATCAGTAGCTGAATGTAAAGAGCAGTTAGTGCTCAGTAGTTATGGTAGAAAACACAAAATGCAATCAAATAGCAGTCTGTACTCTGCAGGCATATGATAAATACTGTCCCTGTCCTGAGGATTTTATAGCTAATGTGCTCTCTTTCGTACAGCACTGAACACGAAGAATGTATTTGCAATGGTCTTTCTACAACAGAGAGTGTTTTTTAACTTGAAGATAACTGTTTCTGTGAAGAAAAAAAAATTGTATTCTATAATATCCACAGTGCTTTTATTGGCACAGATAATATAGTCCTTCAGAGGAAACACAGAAACTTCTGTTTTATTTTCTTTTTTTATATCTCTTTTTGTCCTCTTGTATCTCAGTGCAGTTGTCATTATAGGCTATGACCACATAGGCACCAAGTAAGAAACTAGTTTATCCCTTCAATTGTCAAATTATTTTACACTGTTCATCATTAAAATATATGAATGTAACACTTCAATGTTAAAAACAAATACTCCAGGTGTGCTTCTGCATGTACACTTCTTTAGATACTTAAGTTCAGGTTCACACAGGGGAAAACATATTCTGACCTTGGAGTGGATGCCCAGACCAGAGATGGCTTGATCAGTCCATTTCTGAAGAAGGAAGTTTAGTGCCATTCAACATTTAAAACATAGATATATCGCACTGTTCTATACACTGTTCATCTTTAAAGAGTTTTTTAGTGCTTAAGAATAACTGAGATTCAAAGGTCATCATCAGTTACTGCATTTATCACCTTATTTTATTCTATTAAGACATAATTGGAGAGGCAGGGCTCTTTGAGGTAGAAGGCTAAGTAATGGACTTACTCTTATCTTGCAAAAGGTTGGTTTGCTGACTTCAATGCTTTCCTAAGTAAGATAAAATTCATTTATCTGGCTTTCCAAGCTATGAAAAGAGAAAGGCATTCCTATTGTAACATTTTCTGCACAGCTTCATGGAGCAAGAAAGAAAAATAAGATTTTGTTCATGTGTTACAAGCAAACTTCCTGGAAGGAAAGTTTCAAATATCAGTCCATGTTCCTAGGACCACTTACATAATCTGAATAAATGTGTAGGCTAAAATATACAATCAGTATGCAAGGCTTTATTGGCAAAATAGGTTACTTACTGTGTTACAAATTCATACTGCATCTCAAGATCCCTTACTGAATTAAACTTGAAATCTCTGTTCAGCTGTTTTGGTAAAGTTTCTAATGCATGATTTCTGTGAATCTGGAAAAGTTATTTAATTGTTTACTTCACTATCTCCAGTTATATCTGATGCAAAAGAAGTTACCCATACAGATTTTACTGGATCACAGAAAAATGTTGTGTTTGGGCAGCTTTATAATGTTTGAATTAAATAAAAATAAAAAAATGCAGGAATCTGTGTGTCTTTCTGGGAAAAAGTGCAGATAGAATTTATAACAGTATTTCTATGGAAATACTGCTTTTCTTCATACTCACTTTTATCTTGCCATCACCATGAAAGCATATTTTCATAATGCCAGCAAGTGAAAATAGTTTAATACAACAGGAATTACTATTCTAGCAGAAAACACTACACTGCATTAATTTTCTTATTTTTCTTGTTTATCTGGCCAATATTTTCTAAATTATTAATTAAAGAGTAAGCCTAACTTGTATTGTTTCTGCAAATGAACATTAATAATTTTCAAAATTTCAATATTAACAGAATTCTTTTGTGTTGTTTTTCCAGTGGGAGTTCCATACATACAAGTTTAATTTGCCACAGGCTGTTATTTTACCAATACTGGGCAACTGGCCAGCTATGAAATACACCACAGAGTCTATACAATATTTTATCTAAGCATTTATTTTCATAAATTGACAAATGTTTTAGTGTTCAAATATATGCACGTGTACACATATAGGATAAGGAGAAACCACTCTTAACTAATACTTAAATGAGAAATTCAGTCATTAAAGCTGCAAAAAAGACCTCCAAGATCATCTAGGTCAACCATTCACCTACCACCAGTATTGCCACTAAACCATGACCCCAGTTACCACATCTACATGTATCTTGAACAGAGACTCCACCCTGGACAACCTGTTCCAATGCCCAACCACTCTTTTGAAGGAGCCCAACCTAATATCCAACCTGAATCTCCCCTAAAACATCAAGATTTTCAGGATCTGAAGCATAAAAGTTAAATGTCAGATCCTCTCTTCAATAAGAATGGGTGAGAACTGATGAATGGGAGTCAGAAGCTATTTTGTTTTCAAGTGTATAATTTTCTAAGTGCAGATGTATATTTCAAATTCATTAATCAAACAAATTAGACTGAAAGTAAGGCTACATGGAAACTCATAACTTTAAAAAAAAAAAAAAAAAAAACAACCCCAAACAACTAAATCACAAATCAAATAGAAAACTAAGAAATGATGACAATAGAAGGCAGAAGAGAATGACAATATATTTCACTTCAGTAAATGATTTTACCACAGTTAATTTTTGCTATCCTATAGCAGCACATGCATTTTAACTATGCAGTAAGTTCAAAGAACAATAGCATGAGATCTTTGAACACATGTATTCTAATGAGAGAGAAGTGTTGACTGATGAGGAAGGATTATGGAAGTAAATATGTTTAGCTATATTAGATGATGATTAGAGAACAGAAGATAGAAGAATAAATATCACCTGAAGGGTATACACAGCTAAAAAGAAAATCCTTATTTATATTATGACATAATAATAGTAGTATGAAATCAAAAACAGAGAATAAGAAAATGTGATCTGACAGCTAAGAATGTAATTTCCAAATATTAACACCTAGAAGGTATGAAGTTTTACTTCTATGCAAGCTAAAATGACATTAATGATTATTATAGACCAGAGGTAAAAACCTGTTCCCCCAAAACCACTAGCTTGGAGCCAATTTTCCTGACTAGGATCAAGCAGTTATCCTGGTTTTCCACTGACAGGAAAGTGTTCTAAAGATAGATCTTGGTTTGGGTGTATAACAGCAGTGCGTGTTAAAACTGCTAATAAAATTCTGTTTTTAGCCAAGATAAGCCTAGCAAAGCCAATGGAATTCCTCTGAATGCACATTTGTGAAAATGGCACTAGAACTACATCCTTAGTTGTTTCTTCTCTTTTGGCTGTTTCAGAAAAATTCTGTAGTGAGGCCTTATAGACAAGTGGGGGCCTTATAGACAAGAAAGTAGTGGGGCCTTATAGACAAGAAAGCAATAAAATCCCAAAGGCTCCTGGAACAGTAAGTTCATAATGAACATTTTTAATGGTCGGCATCCAGCACATGGATAACAGCATGGAGCTTCTAGCAACAGCTTCAAGTAAGACTCATTAAACTGGGTTAATGTTTCCTTGATAACAAGTACACACATACTATAGAAAACGTTTTTCTGCCCTGGAACATCACAGATTGCTTATGTCTGTAATTACAGGGAAACAAAATTCACCACCTGGCTATTGTCCTCTTCAATATTAACAGTCTAAGAATATTTTATCCTATCTAGTATTGTTGTGGGACACGGTGTCTAGAGAACGTTTCTTTTCTCCTGAATTCTGCTGTTTCTTCATTTGTGACTGAAAACTCATTCTGTGTTAAGGAGAACAGGGTGGTGGAAGCAAGACCCACAGGGCAAGATCAGCTTTACCACAAATCACTTAAGACATTCTGCTGAGCAAAATTTCTATCACAAGAGCATGATCTCTGAAATACCAACCAGCATTTTGACTTTTCAATGCTGCTTGTCAGATGCTTTGCATCTCACAAAGCATGTCTACACTCCAGACAATAAATTAATCATTTAGTGTTGTATCTGACTTGATCTATTTGCTTTTTGATTTACTTTATTCAAATTGGTTCAGAGGTATATGTACTGCAGTGCTGAGTAGACTTGTCTTAAACAGAGAATTTTTTTTGTATTTTACCATGTCAGTAGAAAACTTACATTCATTCAATACCATTTTATTCCTCTTAATAAAGATAAAAGTTGTACTTAGAGAGCACTTTTTTTTCTTTTTCTTTTTAACATTTCAAGGTGATTTTTCTACTGCAAACTGTAAATGCTCATCATTTTACCTCTTCTACTATTGAAACAGGTATGGTTAAGTAGAGATGACAGATGATGCACAGAAATACAAGACAGAGTCTTTTGCAAAACACAAAGGTGATTAATGTCTTCCAAAGTCTGAAGGATATTTCCGCTCCTTTGCATTAGCTGTTGTATAGCAGTGGCACAAAAAGGAATTATTCCCATATTATGCAACTCCAGGGCTATTGTTAGAATTACTAGCTACCTGGGCTAGATTAAAGAACTTCAGTGCTGTCTCTTTTGTTTGTGTCACAGCAGGTTTCAATAATAAACAAATGGATGAAATAGTTCTGTTCAGATCTCTTTTAAAGTTTTAAAACAAGGGATTAAGCTGGAAAAAAGATAACCTTGTTTGAGTAAATGAAAAAGTGTGATTGATTAATCAGATGTTATAAAATAATTGCCAAAGGTATTTATGCTCAGAAAGTCAGACGAAGATCTCATATCTTTCTTGTTTGTTTCATATTAGATACTAATTAAACACTTCATGGTTATTAATGCAACAGAATTCCCTGCAGAACACAGCTTCCATATCTAGTTACACTGGTAATCCAACACAATTCACCTTTGGAGCAAAACTCAAGGTTTCTCTAAGCCTTTAGTGCCCACAACCTCAGCTAAAAACAACCTCACAGACCCCTGAATACTTTTGTTTCTCATAGCATTTTATTTTTTACAGTGATAATAAACATTAATAATGTAATCTTGTATAATGGAAAAGCCTAGCAATTTTTGAGATCTTTCACCTTTGAGACAAGCGTAGATCAACAAATGCAATCAAACAGTTACTTTTTAATTACTTTACTGTGATCAAGGATTTTACAAGTTAGTTTGGCATTATATTTTACGAATTCAACCAGAAATATGAAATCTATACTCCGTGTTCATCTTTAGCAGAATATTTTTTGCTTGACCTTGAGCAGATTGCTTGATATTGCCCTTGTATACTTCATTTCCTAGTATTTAAAGCAAGGGTAATGTTTCCTTTCTCATACCCTTTGAATGTTTCACCTATTTAGATCATAGGACTCTGGGTTTGAGGTATGTCACTCGCTGTTTGCAGAAAATGTGTCTCTAACAGAGCATTAGTAACTTTTTAGGTTTTGCTTCCTAGTTATCTGAATACCAGACAGCTTTCCATGGAAACCTTGTCATCCACTATGGCTGCAAAGTGTAAATCGCTTTCTACAAACTGATTCCTACAAATGTTATTTGCTTTCGTGAGGGACAACTTTAAAACCAGCCAAATCTTGTTACAAGTGACTGTGTGTCACTTTTAACATTGACTATTGACAGTTAAGTATCGGGCACAACAACATGTATGCTCTAGATATGTACCTTTTTAATGCATGTTTTCCAGTGAAACAGTGTAACAAAAACTCATCTTAAAATTGAATATAGCATACAAAACTTTATTGTTTAAAAATTAAACAAATTAAAAAAATTAAACAAAACTTTTATGTTTAAAAATTAAAAATAAAGTAATCTGTGCCAATTTCATTAGCTCTCAATACATGGCTTTCTAACACAGTCATATGTGGGTGGCCTGACGTATTCATCACCAGCTTTCCCTTTCCTTATCCTGACCCTTTTACAGTGGCTGGGGCTTAGAGGAAAAGATGTGTCTCTTTAAAGGGAATCAGTGACTATTCTGCCATTAGTGCAATTATGGGTGGGAAAATCTCTTATTATCTCATGCAACTCTCTTATTATCTCATGCAAATCTCTTATTATCTACAGGTCAGCCAAGACTCTAAAAATATGTTTGTCTAATAACTGATATGTTTTACTTCAGAATCATAGAATCATTCAGACCTTTAAAGACCCTCAAGTCCAACTCCCCTGCAATGAACAGGGACACCTACAGCTAGATCAGATTGCCCAGAACCTAATCCATTCTGATCTTGAATGTCTCCAGGGATGGGGCATCCACCACATCTCTGGGCAACATGTTCCAGTGCTTCACTGTTCTTACTATAAAAGACTTTTTCCTTATCTCCAATCTAAATTTCCCCTCTTTAAGTTTGAAACTACTTTCCCTTGTCCTATCATGACAGATCCTTCCAAAAAGTCTTCCCCCTTCTTTCTCACAGCCCCTCTTTTGATAATGAAAGGTCTCTATCAGGTCTCGCCAGAGCCTTCTGTTCTACAGACTGAACAGTTTCATCTCTCAGCCTGTCCTCATAGGAGAGATGTTCCATCCTTTTGATCATTTTGGTGGTCCTCCTCTGGACCTTCTCCAACAGGTCCAGGTCTCTCTTGTACTGAGGACTCCATATTAGGATGCAGTACTTCAGGTGAGGTCTCATCAGCACAGAGGAGAGGGACATTTGCTTAGTGCAAAATAGCACTAACTAATGCATCTTGTCACAAAGACATTACTAAGCAGTGTACAGAATTTATCAATTAATCCTTAAAATGTCCCTTAGAAGATAATGAAGTTGAACATAAAGCACTGACTCACTGAACATCCTGCTTGATGTGGGAAATTTTAATCCTTTGATTTGAATAACTCTGAGCATCGGGGAAATGCATCTCATTAATTTAACCTTCTTAGTCAAGAATTAGGCCAATTGGAATTAAGATTTCATGTAGGTCAGTTCTCATATTACACATGCAATATAACCTGCTATGCTTTTTTTTTTTTTTTTCATTTTTAGATTGGATTATATGGTTTTAGAGATGTTCTTCACATTTCCTCATAGTATGACATTCAAGATGTTAAAGTAATTATATTAATTTCAAAAGGTTGTTCAAGCACCCCTCAAAATTAACACTTTGTTGTAATAAAAATAAAAAATATTCTCTTTGCTATATAATTATTTGAGGTTGGCTTAAAAATTTAACTTTTCATGTAATTCTTCATTAAGTTATCTTATTTTTCTTAACAATATTTTCTATCCATTTCTTGTTTGCTTACTTGTTTGTTTTTCCTTCTCTTAGGCTAGCTCTCTTGGATAAATTCATGTTTTTCTGATAATGGAGTAAAACAACTGAAAAAAAATTTGTTTTCCACCTAAGCATCTTTAAATTCTTAAGGAATATACAATCACTTGAAAGTTATATATGTTAAAATGAAAAGTGTATGTGTGTGTTTTTTAAGCAATTTTGCAGATTCAAACTGAAACCAAGTCATCACAGACAACATGGAAATCTGTGAGAGAGACTGATCTCTGATGACATTTTAATTTAATATTGAAGAGTACCCCTTATGGATGTTGCAACCACTGTTGTTATAAATGTTTCTAGTCTGTGTAACATGTCTGTTGAAAGCAAAACATATTCAATCCAGGGAATTTCATTTCTTTTCATTTCAATTAACTTGTATCTAAAATAACTGATTCAAGTATTGAGAAAAAAAAGAATAAAATCAATTTATATATATATATATATACATATACATATACATATATATATATATATATATATTAGGGAAACACCTTTCTTCCCCACTTCCTAGTCCCAACCTTATTTCACTGTGTGTTTCTCTTCTTCTCTCCTACTATAAATCTACTGGCTTCTTCTACCTAGATTATTGCATTAAAGCTGATAATGATCTGAACTCATATGACGAACTTCAGGCTTTATCCCTGCTTAAAAAACAGGGAAAAAGATTGCAGTAGATTGAATACTCAATCTATCAATATATAGTAGAAATGTTAGGACATGTAGGGAACTTTAGGATTGGACTGTAGCTTAGCCTTTTCCCCCGTCAAAAGAACCCAAGTCTGTTCTGTCTTGCAGATCCCAACTCCCCATAACCTGAGCCACCAACTGCAAGACAGTGGCTCTGTTTTTCCAGGATGTCAGAGCCATTGCATAGGCTACACCTTCAGGTGGTGGCTGTAGCCAGCTCCCATTCCTTTTATTTCACTTAATTACTTATTAAATGTCTTTAATTTCAGTTAATAACACTATGGGGAATGGTTTTTCCCATTTCTGTACATCTGCTCAATCTCTGTCTCACCAGAGCTTTGATTTTGATTGAATATTACTTTCTAAGATCTTGAGTTTCAGAGGGACTAGTAACATGCAAATTCATATAATTGCCTCATCTGAATGAAGGGAAATTAATAAATGTAAAAGTGTTATTTTTCTTTTTCAATGAATATGTAATGTTTTTGAATATCACATAGATTTTCTAGTTTAAATATTTACCTATTTTTAAAGATGAAAGCGTCTGACAATGGATGAAGTAACTTGTTATTTTCATTACATACAACTTGGTATTTTAAGCACATAGAAGATGCTGCCAAATTATTTTTTCTTGTTTAATAAAGCAATTTTGAAGTGTATAGAGATTCCACTGGTGTCTATCTTCCCCTTTCTATACAATAGTTCAACTGTTTTTCTTGAATACCAATGTTTTCTTTAGTCTCTGTAGAAAACTGTTGTAATTGTGTGTATTTTCTCATCAAATATTGGAACTGTTCTGAGAAAAAAAGGGAAAATGGCAAGAGAACATAAATACATTGTATACAATAGTAAATTTGATGCATTTCATGTCACATTTTCTCTGCAAATGCTGTGTGATAGAAATATTTCAGGCCAGATGTATCTATTTTTACCACCACAAACCAGGAAAAGATAAAAGGGGAGGAAAATTAGTTTAAAATCATATGCAGCATAAAAATAAAATTTGAACTTCAAATCCAGGTCTCTGAATAGAGAGAAACATATAAATGATGCATCACCACTTTTAATGAGATTTATTTTAGTACTAAACTGACATGAAAAGTAGAGAGAGAGGGCATTCCCTGTTTTAGCTTGTCAGTGACATTATGAGGCGCGAAGTAACATTCAGTTGTTAAAATCAGTTTTTGAGATGAACATTACTGATGGTCAAATTAAGAAAAAAAACAACAAAACATATATGGTAGAAAATAACGGTTATGTGGTAGCAAAAGAAAATACCTTGGTGGCTCTGCAAGTAATGCCTCCTATTTGATTCCATGGAAACAACAGCAGATACAAATAACACAATAACACTGATAGTGCAAATTCTTAGCTACAAAACACTGCTTTTCAACATAGTCACCACCACTAGCTATGCATTTTTGCAACCAATCAACAAGATCCTGCTTGCCACGCTCATAACAATCTGCACCAACAAAGACGACCCACTGTCGCTGTTGCCACTGCTGAAAAGCAGCACCCACTGCTTCACTGTGCTCACATTCACTGTTTGGTCTCCATAAATGTTCAGCAAACATCGATAAATGTCAGTGGGTGCAATTTTTTTCTGCATGGAGGAATTCATTGTCACACCTTTGCTTCATAACTCACTTCCATGTCAGATGCCATTTTGTCAGACTTCCCTTCTGCTTCTATCTGTCACACAGCAACAAAATGTAATGGGATATTGGTGAGAAGGTTCAAACTCTACTGCCATACCACCAACATCCACCTCTGATGTTGTGGGCCAATATAATAAAACTGGAGGCATTACTTTCAGAGTATACTTTGCATATTCACCTTCCCTCAGAAATGGACAACCTATAAAGAGAAAAAAGTTTTGGAAAAGCTGTACCATTTTGCAAAGTTTTCTTTGGTCTGTATCTAAGTGGGTCAGAAAGATGTTTTTGTTTTTTTTTAATTTGCTTCCAGACTGCACCACATAGTTTACATCCGAATAAGTAGTCCGGATGTGAAAGAGAAAATGGATGATGCTAAAACCTTCTGTTCTAATGTTTAACAGGTGCTTTCAGAGAAACATTACTGAGGAGGATGCTCAGACAATACTGACAAAAGAAGTCAATGTCACTGCTTCCAGAATAAAATATACTCCTCATCAGATAGTCATATGAAGCGTCATAACTTGGCAGCTTCAGAAGCCAAATTGAAGATTGTACTAAGGAAGCAGTGCAAGGTGAAAAGCTGGATAGCAAATGTTAAAAATGACTCATCCCATGCATTCACCTCAGTTATGCAGCTGAGCAGCACTGAAGATGCTGGAGAGTACAAGAGCTCACTGAGCACAGATCTGCTGGCTGAAGTCACTCCAGTGTATGGAAGTTTTTTTCTCATGAACTACAGAGCTATTTCTCACTTAAACAGGATTTTGTTTTATACACCACACAGTTCAGAAATACACTTAGCTCCCTCTGAACTCCTGCCTTTGAAATCAATAGGAATTTCTTTCTGATATAAAGGGTATCTTATTGTGATGTGGTAAGAAAGAATGTTTACATATCAAAAACAATTTCCATCGATGTTAATAAATTAAAGAAGACTTCTATATCCTCCTTGTTTGGATCTGTTGATATACGCAAATGTCGTTCTTATGTGTTTGTTTTTTTTTCTAAACTTCTCTAATACTCTCTCACTTTACACCACTCCTAGTCAATGGACAGCACTGTAAATAGTATCATACTGGGTGACTCATGATAATATTAGTAAAGCAGTAAGAATGTGAGCTGCTAAAATGCAGAAGTTACTCACAATGCTGGTGACATGTCAGCAGAAGAGAGCATGTTCCACTCTGTCAATTAAAATAAGGTCAGGGACTCAGTAATGATTCTACTGATATCACTTACTGGTGACACAGGAATAGAAAATAAAGAGCTTACAGTGCTTCAATCTACAGACAAGACATTGTGGTTTAATCAAATTTGAATATAATTTTCTTCTTAAAAACAAGAAAATGTACTTTTTTTTTTGTTAGAAACTGCTATATTTAAACTGATTTGGAGGAATAATCACTACAGAATGAAAGCTCAAACTTTGAAAAATTTCTGCCATGTCCTCACTAACTTTTAACTACCATTTCTATCTTCTCTAATACAATGCCAAATCTGTACTGAGAATTTTACAGGTCTAATAAGTACTAGATGTAGCATTACTGTGTTGGTAGTCTAGTAATAAAATAAAAGCCTAGGAAAATATTCTCATGCTCCAGTTCATCTGCAATTGATAGAGATTCTCTAACCACACCTTTGATTCCTTCTCATGGGCCTGTTACGTATCTATGTTTATTTGCCCTTTAAGAACTGTGATGGCTTAGTGCTGAGTTTTCATCCTTTCATATGACTTCTCATGACATCACATGACTTATGATGATCAAAATATCTTTAAAAAAATCATTTGAAACCACCTATATATTTATTTCTCTCGGTGGGTCAGCTGCCTTGCATAAGTCTGCAGAAATACACTTTCTATGAGAGAGTAAATGAAAAATCACAGTAGAATTAAATTAAATTAAAAGAATAATTTTAATCAGATTTCATTTTAAATGTGAGATATAAGTTTCTAAATTTACATCTAGTAATCTAAGCTCATTGCAAAAGTAGTAGGTGCCATTATCAAGGTGGTGGAAGAAGGTATTCGTCTGGGATCACTAAACGAATGGTGATCATGTTAGACTGGAAACCTGTAGCTCTGCAGAATGAAGGTTTGTATGAGTGGGAATGGCGTAACAAAATTATTAGACACCTACAAGGAAGGATAAATGGACAATGACTCACAAGAAGATCTTTGCTATAGAAGACTGAATGACAGTGAAGTATTGTGGCTGTCAAAAAATTCTCAGTAGTGCAGATCACATCTTTGTCTGATTACCGTCCAACCTATTTTCTGGTATTTGTCTTGTGAATAGTAGCGTCTACCATAAAAAGACAAAACGTGGTCCCACTACAGCATGAATCTGCATGAATTAATATCAAACTGTTAAGAGTGCTTCCTAATATGAACGATTTCAATACATAGCAGGATGTGCAGTGTTTACAAAACTGGATTGTCAGTCTATGTGTAACTGAAAAATCTGTTTACATTTGCTTTTTCTTTTTTTTTACAGTCTTGCATAGTTTTTCAGAAAATTTTAATAAGTGTGATGCCAAAGAGAGTCAGGAGTACAAATCATAGTATTTACTACTAAACTGAGTTTGTCATTCCACAATTCTAATGGCTTTTACATCTTTAGTCTACAGTGGTGAGTCTATTGGAATCATGAACTTATGTAACTTCTGGTTAAAATTAAACTTTAGCAACATAAGTGATTCTTTATTGCTCATAATATCCTTCAGACATTGGCTCTATTCAGGTACACTAAGAGTGTATGTCATACATATAGAGACAAGTCTAAAGATTGTAGTAGATTACAAGTAAGCATTGCTTTTCTTTTTAATGTCAAGACCTTGATATTACATTCATAAAAGTTATAATATAATAAAGAACACTTAAGTGCTCATGACTAATTATGCCATTTAATTGGTGTAATGAGTAATATACCTCCATACTGGTATATCTGTATTAATGCAGTTCTATAAAAATGATGACAGAAGGGTTACTAAATTCTCTACATGAAAGACTGAACTAAAAATTTTCTTCTATTTTCTATGAAGTAATATTTAAACTAAGAAATTATAAAAGGTCTTAGCACAAAACATTTATTGTTCACACAGTAGGAGTTCAGGGATCTGTAGAGACAATGGTTAAATAAAATAGGAAATATTATTTCTCAAGTTCATTGCCCAAATGCTCTCTACTACTCAGATATGGGTTTCTGTCGGTGTCTACCTTAAAGCCTTGTGAGAAATGCTGTGTGATAATCAAAGTCACACTACTGCAAGTGTTTTTGAAATGTTCTGTATTTGCTAGAGCAATGTTGGCAGCACTGGGATTCTAAGTTTATAATCGTTGCACGGTGTCATGGAGGTTGGACTGAAAGAAATTCTGAATCATCTGAGCTGGCAATTCTGTAATTATTACTCTGAAATTGTATAATTATGCAGATCATAAGAAATTTCACTCCCTCTCTCCTTTTGGTTCTATTAGGCTGGACATTTTTGCACTCTATTTTGTGAATATCCATTATTTACTACAGAGATCAATGGGGAATACATCTTAACAGACATTTTCTAAACATCAGCAGGCCTCAGAACAGATGTTTTCTGTATGCACGAAATCAACTCCATGGACACTCTGACCTCGGTAAATGAATTGATAGTATATACAAGCAGAAATATTAATCAAAGTGACAGAGAAACTTCCAGTAAATTTAAACTCCTTTTCAATTTAATTTTTAAAAGATATACAAAGAGGCCTGTTACAATCTCCTTCCCTTCCCTTCCCTTCCCTTCCCTTCCCTTCCCTTCCCTTCCCTTCCCTTCCCTTCCCTTCCCTTCCCTTCCCTTCCCTTCCCTTCCCTTCCCTTCCCTTCCCTTCCCTTCCCTTCCCTTCCCTTCCCTTCCCTTCCCTTCCCTTCCCTTCCCTTCCCTTCCCTTCCCTTCCCTGCAATCTTCTAATAAACATTCAGGAAACAATTTGTAGCAAAAGATTAGTAACAAGAATTCACATTTTACAGTGGCTTAGCTGTGGCCTCATTTCCTCTTTCTCAATTCCCCTGTGAAAAGAGCAACATAAAATGCTTCAGGCATTGGAGTCTGTGAGTGTAGGAAATGGTTGTATAAAATCTGACTGCTTGAGCTTCACGGTAGCAGAAGCATAATCTCACTTCTGGTAGATGCATTCACTGACAACTTTTAGGCCCTTGGGGCTACCATCTTTGTGTTGACTACCTTCCTATTTCCACATCAGCACTCTGGTGTCTCTCAGATCCCATGTGGAGACACCACCCTGTACTCCTCTCCTGAAAACTGTAAAGCTTGATGTTTCATACTTCTTTCTATAACCTGACCTCAGATACATTCACTTTAAAACATATGCAAAGCCTGAATAAATACAGATCCTTGCATGGCAATATTGATAGCACCCAGGCTTTTACCTTGGAGGTAAAAATAGAGTACAGGATAATTTGCCTGTCTTTGAACTGACCCTTACAAAAGATATAGGACTGCAAAAAACACATTCCAACAGCATTTCATGATTATAGAACTCCTTTATTTACATCTTACCCAGATATCTCTCAGCAGCTACTGAGGCTCCCATAGTTCTTATTCTGATGGGAAAATTATGCCCACACCAATTTCATGGAATTCCTTTTCATAGTTGTCCCTACAACCATGTACCCTGGTGAAATAGCTGTAGCCTTAATATAAGAGAAAATTAAATTAAAAAAAAATCTCATTTTCTAATGACAAGAAATGTATTTTCACCATAGCAATAAACAGACTTCTTTGCTATATCATTTTCTATTTATTCATGATTCCATTTTTATCTGTAATTGTCAAGTTAAGTTCAGATCCTATGAAAATCTCCTGCAGGGACTGGTAGTCTCCCACTAAATAGGGCAAGCTGAAATACTATATCAGTATATTTCCTTACAGCCTACAAAGAGCTTAGCCACCTCAATCCTGCAGTTTAATTAACCCAGGACTGGCTTTGTGTATTTTTTATTTTTTTTGTCTTGGTTATCTTCTCATAGAAAGGTGAAAGGGTAAGAGAATACTTGAAATCTTTAAAACAGCAGAAAAATGCTCATTGATATCCATCTGAAAAACCAACTGTACAATGGCGGTAAACTGAAGGCTGATAAAATGTAGAACCAGAAAGCTTCTTTCATTTGGACTTATAACCAAAGAATAAATAAAAGACATATGATGAATTAGCAGATGGGCAGGAAAAAAAGCAGGAACAACACAACCAAAAGAAACCAAAAGAAACAAACAAACAAAAAAGCCCCTTCCAGTCAAATAAATCCACCATGTTTAATTTTCTGAACTTGTCTTCTACTACATAGGTTTGTATATCCCTTTTTTTTTTTTTTTCATTGATATATGCTGGGCTAACAATATTTCCCTGGAATTTTATTAAGATATTTACTACTGACTACTCTTAACTGAATAATCTAGGCAAATTGAGATATACTTATATGTGAAGTTGGACTGATTCATTGCTTGATATTATCACTGTGAAATAGGCAACAGCTATTTTCATTGAATTTTGAGTTGCTGGGTTTGTCTGTGGTTCATGTGTCAAGAACACTCTGATTTAACAAGATAAAAGATTCAAACAAACACTCATAAAGCAGAACAAGATCTCTGTTCCACCAACTGAACATCTCAGTAAATATTGGATAAATCACAGGGCCAGAATCTTAGCAGTTGTACTTCAGTGAAACTTCACTGAGCCCAGTCTTGATTTACAGAAGATGTCTTTTACAATATAAGAAGGTTTTATTTGCAAGACACGCTCCTAGTAGAAGGTGCAAAGTGCTTTCTAGAATTTAGATTATTTTTGAGAAAGGAAACACACTGACAAAAGGAAAGGATTTGATGCAGTTCATGTGAAAACAATAATGATTGATTTAAAATATACTTAAAGTAATGTGCACAGCACTTGAAAAGAACAATGAGTTTTTAAAGGCCAAGTCTTTATGCACGAAAAATTTTCATTTGATTTAAATGTTTTAAAAAATAAAAATAAAAACAAAGATAATCTAAGTGTTCTTTTACACTTTTCTGGAAGTGAAGTGATGTTATTAGACTCCTCAAAGCTGTGCTAAGATTAACTGTAATTGACGGAATTATTTATTCCTTTACTCAGGAAGATATATACACTATGTGTAAGACAGTAGCTTTAAGAGAATACTTCTTAATCTTTTTCAATTCTCTCCCTGGATTTCTTGTCTCCAGATTTGTGTTGCTATTGCTATACAGTATTGGAGGAGCTGTAGTTAGAATCTCAAATTTATCACATGAAAGAAAAGGTAATATTCTTTTCTTGCAGCCTTGAGCTATGCAGCATGGTTACATTGTTTCTAAGTTGTGCAATTAGGTGCTTAGCTACAAACAAGTATTAAATATATGGTGGAACTACCATTTTGTATGTATGAGCTTTTAAAAGTAATTTTGACAAGATTCTATTGATTCTTTGTCATATATTGCTTATAGAAAACAACAGTCTATTTTAACTCTATTGTTACAAATTCTTGGCTTGTCAAAATAGAATTCTGTTGCTTAAGAAGTGAAGGAAATCTTTCAGAATATATATTTTTTTAGAATCATAGTATCACAAGATTGGAAAGGAACTACAATATCATCTAGTTCAACCGTCCTCCCATTACCATTGCTACCACAAGCCACTAAACCGTATCTTTTGGCTCCTCATCCAGACGCCTCTTGAACACTGCCAGGGACAGCGACTCCACCACCTCCCTGGACAGGCCATTCCAGTGCTTGGCCGCTCTCTGAGAGGGAAAGCTTTTCCTTATGTCTAATCTAAACCTTCTCTCGCACAACTTGTGGCCATTTCCTTGGGTCATGTTTGTTGCCTGGGAGAAAAGGACAAATCCCTCCTCATCACAACCTCCCTTCAGGAAGTTGTAGAGTGCAATAAGTTCTCTTCTGAGCCTCTTCTCCAGACTAAACAATCCCAGCTCCCTCAGCTGCTCCTCATAAGATTTGTGCTCCTGACCCCTCATCCGTTTTGCTGCTCTTCTCTGGAGACGTTCCAGGGCCTCAATGTCTTTCTTGTACTGAGGAGCCCAAAATTGAACACGATATTCAAGGTGTGGCCTCACCAGTGAGGAGTACAGGGAGATGCTTCTGCTGGCCACACTATTTCTAATGCAGGTGTTGGTGGCATTGGCCCTCTTGGCCACCTGAGCACACTGTTGGCTCTTGTTCAGCCGAGCATCAATCAACACCCCCAGTCCCTTTGCTCTTCACAGTCATTCATCCCTGTTTAGTTGTGCAACGGAACCTCTTCCATTAATTGTTCATATTGTTATTTCCTTTGTTTTGTTTTGCTTTGTTGTTTTCTTTCTTCTTGAAAAAGCTACTGTACCTTAACAATAATTGCTATATCTCAATCCTTGCCTGTACATGAAGGAGATTTCTCTTTTAACTTACAGTATAAAATGACAATAACATAAGCACATGATTTTTTTTTTTTTTTTACTTGCAGTGAAGTGAAGGAGAACTGTCTACTACAAAAGTTATTTGGAAAAATAAACAAACAAACCAAACCAAACCAAACCAAAAAGCAATCACTTTAGGAAGGTCTGCTTCAGAGAGAATAATATTTTGTACACCAGACTTTTAATACAGAAAAATATCAAGCACTTCATTCTTCCATAACAAATTCCTCTTTAAGGAAAAAAAGATAATTAGTACTTACAAAAACAACAAACTAACAACAACAAAAAAAAAAAACTCTGATTGAAAATATTCAACTTCATTGAATTGAAAATATTCACTGAATATTTCAGTTCAATTCAATTTCATGTGAAATTGAAAATATTCAATTTAATACAGGGAAACCTTAAGCGTCCCACCTTATTCAAAGTTTGGTAATCCATACTGGAAGAGTAACATATAGTTCTAGAATACTGGAAAATCATGTGCTTGAAGTGTCCAAGAAATAGTGTTCGTTAATGCAAATTATTACAGCTTTCAGTATCTCCTTTCTTTATCTGAGAAAGGAGATAGCTTATGTTTATCTGAGGCTTACACAGAGGAATGGCTCTAGATGAAGCAGGAAACTTTGTGATGGTTTTGAAGCGAAGGATGGGGTGATGGGAAGCAAAGGTATCTCAGTACAATGTGGTTTATCTAAGAACAAAATAATTCCTTTGAATCTCAAACCTTGCTTATAAATGATTCATTAAAGTCAGTTAGGGATAATGTAGAACAACATTGCATTGATCAGCCTTAAAATTAATGAGGTAAATATGCTAAAAATATGTTTCACACTTTCATGATGTGTTAATATATCATTTTTAAATATTCTCTATTAACAGTTTTATTCAATTAATACTTAAATATTTCAGAAACTTTAGAACTTCTTATAGCACTAAAAGGCTCCTGAAACTTGCCCTTTGTTTCACTACAGAAATTTGGATAACTTACACACTATTTTTAGGGTGAATAGCAATAAAGAACAAATAAACAAGTAAAACTCAATGATACTTATACTTCTATTCATGTTTAAATTATAGTACATATAGTTCATTGACTGCTGAAAAATTAAATATTAAATATTCTGCAAAGAATAGTTTTGTTATTCATTGGTTTTTACATCTGTGCATCTTAGTATAGTCTTAATATAGTAGTTAATTTAGTGATTGAAAAACAAGTATTCACAGAAATCAGAGATACAGAAGCAGCACCATTCTGATCACTGTTTTTTTTTTTTTCCTGGCTAGTACTGCAAGGTGGATTAGAAAGACACCAGTGAATTAAATATGGAGAGTCTTCAGGCACATAAGATTTACCATGTCTCATTAATAATTCAGTTTCCAGAGTGGTCTGGTTAGAGGGCTCAGCAAACACTCCATTTAGTTGAGGCTTGAATGTTTGCTGATCCAAATTTTGTACTTTGATCTAAATAAGAAAAATAACATTTTATTTACTCATCCTTTGAAAAAGCCTTGGATATTTTGAAGAGGTTGTGGGGTTTTTTGGGGTATTATTATTTTTTTTCATGGAACTATATAAGCTGATCAGGCCTTCAGACACAGAGAACTAAAGGACTGAGGAAAGGTTGCCTTAAGAACAACATTGTTTACAGAGTATCTTCCCCTTTCAATTTCTGTTTTTCTTCCTGATTTTAGGTATATTATGAATAACCATTAATCTCCATATTCAAAAAATAATAATAATCTAGAATACATTTTGATTTCTTTTTACTTTTGTATAAGTGTTTTTACAGATGTACATAGCATTAGTACATCTCTCTATATATTTGCTATTTTTCTTGTGCTTTTTGCTGCCAGACTCCATGTTAAAATGCATATCCAAAAATTTGTTTAGACTGAGAGTTCAGAAAGCAGCATAGGTCTAAAAGTGCTGAGGTTCAGACATATTTTTCATACATCAGATTTACTGTGCGTGCATAAAGCATCTGTGTAGCATATGCTCTCTTAGACTTCATGGGTCATAATGAACAAGTAAAATGGCTATTTGGGATCATCTGAAATTCTGGTAAGATAAGCTTAGGGCCAATTTCCTGCACAAATAAGTGTAAAAGAAAGATACATCCCAAAATCTTCAAGCTGATACTGGGAGGTACTTTCAAGGAGTGGAAACTTTATTTCCTTGATCTTACATTTCTGATTGCTTTGCACCACCTTATCCTTTGTAAAAAAGTTGTATGGAGAAATGAAGAGTTAGGTCACAGTAAGGGGGAAAAAAGTCACCTCATAATCCTTCAGTTATTAGGTCAGCCTTGTTTGTAAAAAAAAAAAAAAAAGTAACAATGCAGTCATGTTAATACTTCTTAATAGATCTTAAAAGGTCATTATTAATATGGATGCAAATATCAATATTAAGAAGGTCATATTTTAACTGTGAAGAATGGTACCTTCTATGTGTGTTAGTTTATTAGTTATTGGTAAATTTATTACTTGATAATGGAGGTATTCAGACAATTTCAAGGAATTTGGGGAGTAACAGTAGGCAAAACTACAAAAGGCAAGGTTTGAGATCCACTCTTCTATAAAATACAAATGCAGAAATGCAGCTTCATGCTTTCAGTCTTATTGCACTCCTTTTCTTTGTTATTTTCTGAATGAGATATGTAGTAATAAATTGTGATCTGAGCAGATCTGTCTACACAGGAAATAGCTGAGAACCGTAACTGTAGATTTGGAATATGAATTTATTATGAATAATAAAGCATAAACCTAGATGCCTACAGTCACTTAATCAACAACAATATCTTTTTAGAAAATAAGTGAAAAGAACGCTTATGAGAAATATCGGTTCAGAATACAGATCATCATTAATTCCCCATATGCATTCATGCTTAGTATGAAAACTAACAAAACCAGAAAAGAAACAGATGATATCTCGTAAGGAAGAATTCTTAATTATAATGGATATAATTATATTAGCTGCAAAAAGTTGCATGTAACCAGATCATATACTGAAAAGATACTTCTTATTAGAGAGATTCCATTTTGTAAATCATAGAATCATAGAATGGCTTGGGTTGGAGGGAACCTTAAAGATTACCTAGTCCCAACACTCACTGCTGTGGTCTGGGTTGCCACCCACTTGATCAGGCTGCCCAGGGTCTCATGCAATCTGGCCTTGAACCATCTCCAAGAGATGGGACATCCACAGCCTCTCTGAGTAACCTGTTCCAACACCTCACCACCCTCTGAGTGAATACCTTTTCCCTGACATCTAACTTAAATCTTCCCTCTTTTAAAACATTTCTCCTTGTCCTATCACTATCTGCCAATATAATGTGTCACTCTCCTTTTTTTTTTTTTTTCAAATATACATCCTAAAATAGTGAAAGGCCACAGTGAGATCTCTCTGGAATCTTCCCTTCTCCAGAATGCACTACCCTGGTACCCTCAACCTTCCTACAAGGGAGAGATGCTCCAGCCCTCTGAAAAATCTTCCACAGTCTGACATCTTTAGAAAGCACTGGTTTAAATATTTTAGCAAAAACATTAAACACGTGGCACCTATTTCTGTTTTCTTCCATTCATGTGTGAATTTTCCCTTTAAATGCCTGGGATTAAACACTCAAAGCATTCAAACAATTGTTTACCAACGATAGTTTTTTCTTTAATTGTTACCATATATATATATATATATATATAAATTAAAATCCTTTTCCATTATTAATGGAAATCTAATGAAATAATAAGAATCTTCAAGTGGTTAAAATAACATTAAAAAAAAGTGAATGCAGAGCTCTTACATTAATTGCACATTTAACATAATCAGGTAATTTGAGCCATTTCTTTAAAAGATGTAAAAAAGGAGTCTGACAATAAAAGAAGCTGACAAAAAAGGTCAATGACATATAATAACTTACAAAGTTTGAAGAACATTTTAAATATTTTTAGAGAATCAATCATCTTTTTAAAGTACTTTGAGGTAGTTTAAATTACACCTATTAAAAACTCATAAAACTGAAGTGTTGCCTTAAGAAATAGACAGAGTGAAAGAGAAAAAAATTAGTTAATTTAAAGATGTTATGAGAATTTCCAATTAAAAGAATAAAAAAATCCATTAGAACTATGATGCAGGTATTAAATAAACTAAAAGGAGCTGTAGATGTTTTTAAAGCACAAGAATAATAAAGGAAAAAAAATATTTATTTTCCCCTATTATGTTTATGGAAAGAATGGGTTAAACAATCAGATTTTTAGATACTTCCTACATCTATTTTTTATTGTTTAGATTAAATATTCATGAAGACAAAGTATTCCTTATTGTATCAAGGGAGAATCAAGGGACATATAGCTTGATTTTCAATTATCTACAGTAGTTTACTTGCACAATCAGACTATTCCATCTTGATGTTTTCTTAAATAATGAACATTTTTCTCTTTTTGTGCTTGGTTATGATTTCTGATATTTACCTTTTTTTAATTGTTGAGGTTATTCTTAATAAGTAAAACAGAAATAGCTAACTCATGGAAGCTTTTAGCTTCCTATTTCTAAACTGTTTTACAGTACAAATATATCTATGTTTCATCTCTTTCTGATATTTGCATTTGACTTAATAAGAAATTATAATTTTATTCATTATTAATAAAGCTATTACAATTTCCTTTGGCAGACTAAAAAAAAATATTAGGCATTTCATCCAGAAAACTAACAACTTTACTTTTAAGACATGAGAGGGAAAGATAGGCAAATCTGAGTAGATTATCTAATTCTGTAACCAGTGAAATATCAGAAACAAAGTTTAAGGGAACAATTTAATGACTGATGTAATATCACTGAAGATTGAGCGGGGAAAATAATGCTTTGGAACTGACAATCACAGAATGGCTTAGGTTGGAAGGGACTTTAAGATAATATAATTCCAACCCCCCTGCCATGTTCAAGGTTGCCACCCACCAGATCAGGCTGCCCACAATCCCATTCAGCCTGGCCTTGAATGCCTCCAGAGATGGGGCATCCACAATCTCTCTGGGCAGCCTGTGCCAGCAGCTCACCACACTGAGTAGAAATTTTCCTCCTAACATCTAACCTAAATTACTCTCTTTTAAAGCCATTTCTTCATGTATTAGCACTATCAGAACATGTAAAAAGTCAGTCCCTCTCCTGTTTGTAAGCTGGCTTCAAGTACTTGAAGGCTGCAATGAGGTCTCCCTGGACCCTTCTCTTCTCCAAGTGATACAAGCTCATCTCCCTCAACCTTTCTTCACAGGAAATGTGCTTCAGCCCTTTGGTAATTTTTGATCATCTCTGATCTGCTTCAACATCTCCGCATCCTTCATGTACTGGGAGTCCTAGGCCTGGGCATGGTACTCCAGATGGGGCCTTAGAAGAGCAGAGTAGAGGGGGACAATCACCTTCCTCTGTCTGCTGACCACCCCTCTTTTGATGCAGCCCAGGACACCATTGGGCTCTGGGCTGCAAGCACACAGTGCTAGCTCATGTCCAATGCAGCCAACTACTTAATTTGGATCTGTAACAGAAAGTTGTCATTGAATACATTATATTAATCTGTTTTAATAAAAGATAAATCAGCTACTGATTCTGTCTTCTTTTGCTTCAAACAAAAAAAGTGGTTATTAGCAGTCCACAAAGAAGATAAATTTGGCCCCATCTGTTCTATCTCCTTTAAAAATGTCTGTCCTCTGGTATCTCGTGGTTAGGGTACAGGGTGGTCTGCTATCGCTTACTGCTGTTATCTCCTGGGAAAATTCTGAATGAAATGAAAAAAGAAAACGAATCCAGGATTATCAGCTCATTTATTTTTGATGTCTCAAAATATAACATCTACTTAACTGCAAATTAATCCTGTCAGTTAAAAAGAAAAGTCTGGCAGTGAACAGCCTTGTGATCAATTTTTTCTTTTGCAGTTTTCTTTTTCTCTGAACTGACTACCTGAGCTTGCACATAACTTTGGGTCACTGCATTTCCTTTCTTTTACTGCTCATGTTTTCCTTCTGCATAACTAACTAAGTAGACATAGAGTGAGGCAGTGCAATGGGAAAGAATATCCCATACATCCTTACTTCTGCATACATATTTTAACACCCTGGATGAAAATAAATATTCTTAAACACCCTTGCACTGACTATTTTCAGGTGAGTGTAAGGAGAAGGAAATATGTTCAGCCAAGTGAGGCACAGCATATGCTGTTGTTTTAAATATGGAAAAAATATATTATATATTATATATACTGTTTTAAATGTAGAATAACATCACTTGGGGGAACTGACAGTGTCACCATTTCATAATATTCTCACCTTCATATTAGAACTTTTGCAGCAGATTAAGAAAGACATCTTAGTAAGCATGTCCAGGATTTCAGTTGTCTGTAAAGTTATGATAAACTACCTCTATAAATTCAAACTAAGTAAATTTATAAACTGACTTTTGGTCAGCAAAACTAGCATTCATTTTAATGTGAGATACACACTTCTGGTTATCTATTAAGCATACATTCTGTTAACTTTATCAAAAAGTATTCCCTAAAATTTACTGCAGTAAGTCAATCTGAAATTTTGAAATTCCTACAGAAATATTAAGATTTTATTAACACTTTCAACTGTTTTTGTAAGATTTTTAAAGATAAATTAGGACAAATGTGAAAAAATTAAGAAATAATATACTACTACATGAATTATGATATATCTGTTTGCAGACTCTACTTTTTCCCCCCAAAATCTTGGTCTTTTTTAGTATAGAGTGTGGAATATAGTCACAAGTCTCTTTATAATGTGTTCTAAAGCTGACCATATTGAAGACTTTTTTTTTGTCACTAATCACCATGGTTCACAGGGACTATAGAAACAGCAATAACATCGTTTTCACAATATTTTCAGAAGTAATAAGGTCTGTATCCCTATTCAAATACTTAGAATTAAGCCTGAAGAAATACATGTGCATATGCAGTTGTAGTGTAGGTGTAGAGAGCACCAGTCATCACATATTGAGTACAGAATTTGGATTTCTTGCAGTCTTTGGCCATAGAATTCTAGATGCATTTTCCCAAATTTTTAAGAGAAACAAAACAACAAGCAAGCAAACAAACAATAACAAACAAACAAACAAACAAAGCTAGTATAGGTTATCAGTAGGATTGCAGTATCGTAAGAAATTCTGCTATGTTAAGTAATTACATTTCTGAGGGCCAAAACTGGAAAGGGATGGGTTAGGTGTATTTGTTAGTTTCAGGTTTCATATCTATTTACTGAAAGGAAATAATGAAAGTATTACTACGAAAATTTGAAGAGCTTATGTTGCATTTCAGGTTTCAAGGAGAAAGATGCCTAAAAAACTTCTCTTCAGGGCTGATTCTTTTGCATTAGTTGTCCACTCTTCTGTTTGTTTTTGTCCTCAACCTAATCGCTTCTTCAACCAATCTTCCTTTCCTTCCACAAAATATTGGATTTACACAGTTTAAAGTAACCAAAAATAAAGCTGTGTGATGGAAAATGTCAAGCAACCATAACTGTAGGTGGCTTTACTGGTCTGGTACTACAAAGGAAAAAAGAAAGAAAAAAACAAAACAAAAAAAACAAATAAACAAAACAAAACAAACAAACAAACAAACAAAAACATACCAGAATACTTCCAAAGGACCTCACCTTCTAAATGCTTTTATGTACAATTTTACTTCTGTAGAGAGTCCTTATGAATAAGGACATATCTTTACAGATTTTTACCTTAAATCTACATCCAAGACATAGAAAAAGCAATTGAATTATCTTGTTGGTAACTTAAGTTTTATTTCAAATAAAATAATGAAAGAAATAAATACATTAGTACATGTATGAAATGAGTTTGAATGCAAGAGCTGATCAGAATTATATGGATTATGTTATATTCTTTGGGGGAAAAATATTTGAACTTTCCCCCTTATTTTAAATTATCAAAGTCAGACAAAATAAGCCTAAAGTATTCAAAATGTATAATCTTATGTTCAAGTATACTTACTTTTATTTATAATATCTCTAGACAATGAAAGATGAAAAGTGAACCTTTCTAGATCCTTACAGGTTGTTTCAGAACCTTAATTCTCTTCGTTTCTCTGATGGTGGTTTTTGTTTATTTGTTTGTTTTTCTTGCTTATTGGTTGTTGATTTTTTTTTTTCAGTCTAAAAAAGGATTTATATTGGATTGTACATTGCCATCAAATACCAACATTCCTATTTTGTAGAGCTAAAATATAAGATAGATATCCAGCTCCCAGCTGTGCTGGCCTGGCACCTGCTTCTGCTTCTTGTAGCTACATATTGACACAAAAGCAAGAAACATCTGGTGTGTAAAAAGTAACTTGCTGGCTGATTTTTAACAAAGAGGTGGATAGACTTAGCTTTTTCAAGCTTAGCAAGATGGAAAAAAGATCAGAGCAACGTAACGTAGACTGTACAACACTGTGATCTGTTCCAGATCAGTAAAGCTTTTTGTATCCAATTTAGCCCATGTTGGAAATAATCATCACATCTTACATTATGCATTTCTAATTTCAATGCTCATGTCATGTAATTAGTCTGTATAATCAAACCTAACTGGCAGTTTGCTACACTGAGCTATTCTGGCACAATGAGTATTCTGGCAATGAAGCCAGTATTTAACTATTTATTTGAGAAATATGAAGACCCATAATTTTAGAAATTTGATAAATCTGTAATTATAATGTGCACATGTCTTTAGCATTTTCAGTCAATGACAACAAAAGAAGTAGCACATATTAAGCAGTAAAGGAAATACTGAAAGTGGCTGGCATGCTTTGATGCTCTGACAAGTTTGTGTTCACCATTTTAACCAGAACATTCTACTTCCAGTCTGACTATCAAACAGTAAATCCACAGGCAGCTTCAATCCTCACAGAACCTGCTCCAGAACTCTCCAAAATCCCTTCCCTTCTTTTCTTCCCCAGTCTACTTTTTTATTTTTTTTTAATTTTTATTTTATTTTTAGAAAACAAAAACTTGAATTGTACATTCTGTGACAGTGGTTGGTTTCTTTATGCCTTTGTATGCACACATCTCAACTTAAGAAATATCCAGAAAGCCTCTACCTTAGTTACTTGAGTTCCATAGGGTGTTCAAGTGTGGTTTTTATGTGATTTCACATCATAACTTGTTTGTTTTTAACTATCATGAAAGAAAAATATTTTAATCTGTGACATTGTTTTGAAATTGCAATAAAAACTGCCATCATGGTATTATGCTTAGAGAAGTGGAATGTCTGTTCTAAAGTACATAAAGAAAAACACTTTTAAAATGTGAAGTAAGTTTCTAAAACACTGAAAAAACCATCATAAATTTTAGATTTTTTCTAAAGTTATCAAGATCCTTCAGCTCTAATGCCAGGATAGCATTTTTTTAAATTTCTTTATTTTGCATAATAATAAAAATAAAAATAAAAACATAGAATATAACATCTCACTTTCTGAACAGTCTCATAATTCTTAGACTACATGTAGATGTCTTTAGGATTTGGAGACATTACAAGAAAATGAAAAAAAAGTGGAATGTGATGAAGAGGGAAAGTTGTAATAAATTTAGTGGATATAGTTATTTGCTAAAGGAACATCTGTTCTCATCTTTAGATTTCATATGTGAAAAAAAAAAAGAAGCAAGAAAACCAACCAGAAACAAACTATTGGGAAAACAACAACAGCAACAAAAACCAAAAAACTCTCTCAGAACAAAATAAACCAAACAAAAGCCGTTTTCAGTTATGTTAACATTTTGTAGATTAATTTGGAAGCTGACATGCTATTTTGCTACAACAGACATTTTCTAAAGAAAAACATTTTACGATGTTCCAGTAAGTGTTATGGTAATCATTTTGCTAATTAGCAGGCAGCCATGTCTTTTTTTTTTTTTTTAGATAAACTAAGAACACAGTTCCAGCGTTATTTTCTATGCACCTTCATAAAAGAAAGTTAATTATATTCTTGAGAAAATATAAGTGTGCTAATCACTTCAATAGATTTGTATTTTGCTTTGTATGAAAATCTAGATTCTTCTAAATGGTTGCTTCTAACAAATAGTTCCAAAAATACTCCAAAACTTCTGCTGTACACCTTAAAGGACACAGACTGTAGAAGTTATTTTGTCAAACCATACTTTCTTTCTATATTTATCTGAATACAGGGATATTGCAAACTGACTTCTATACAGTAACAGATAACCCATTCCTTGACAAAATACAAGGAACTGTCTATGATTAGTTTCCCATGGTGGCAGGATTATAGTATAGAAGAATGAGTCTGAGGGGCAAAATGATAATATTCTGCTGGGAATGCCCAACCTACACATAAGAAGGGTAATTAAGCTGTTATCCCATGCTGGATCATACCAACAGATTTTCAGTAAGCTGAAGGCAGTTTCATGGTCCAGGCGTTTGTTATAAGTATGCGGAAGTCTTCACTTAGATCTCTCCAGTACTTTTTATTAACACCTGTTAATGAATATGTAACGGCTGTAGAACATTAACGTTCTGGGTTGTACCTTGTATTTTCACAAGACACACACACACACACACAAAAATACAACCTTATATCCAGTATAAACTTTAATCTCTGTACTTTGGCACTGTTTTATACTAATAGCTGCAGAGTATAACAGTCCAATAACAAATCTGGGACCAAATAGCCAGATTCTGAAGTAACTTGCTGGGGTAGAACAGACATATTTGTGTTTGCTTTCACACAGATACAGCAGTATTTCAGGACAGAAGTTTTTAGGAGGCAGTGTGAGCTGTTATTGAGCTATCAATTATTTATGTAAATCAGTGCTGTAATCATTCAAGGATCGTATGCTGTGTAAACAATGTAAACATACTACTTTATCTAGCTAGTTTAAAAACCATTTGTCCAATTTGTTTTATTAGTAAAAAGAATGAAAATCGTGCTGGAAAATACAACATGGACTGATTCGTGCAACATGACAGAATAAAGAAGCTCTGCTGTAGCCACCCGTTATTTAACTGATCAGACCTCTGTGAGAGTTTTAAATGGTACTGCAAAGAAGACTTGAGAATTAATTCACAGAAGCATTCTAGTCGGATCTTGTCATCTGTTTATTTTAATGTCTTAATGTGAATTTGATGGTATCTGCATAATATAGAGAATGTTTGTGGAAAACGTATTCTGAATATTATGAGAAGTTTGTCTGTTAGGCAAAAAATGAGAAAAAATTAGTTAAGCTGACATCTTTTTATGTAATAAACTCTAGACTTATTGATATTTATAAACCAGTAGCAACCAACTTTGGTTTTTAACTGTAATACAAGCATTAGTGCTTTAAGTCAGATATGGCTTCCTTAGTAGCCATAATACTCATATAATTTTAGACAAAATTTTCCTTGTTCAGTTCACATATTCACTAAAGTAAAGCAAAAAAGTCCCCATAGTAATATCTACAGCTGAGAAAAATTGTATTTTTGTCTGAAATGCATGCCCTGAATGATCTAATAGAAAGAATATTAAGGTCTTCTTACATGTATTATAGTGTGATTTTTAAATCATCTTAGCAAGAGGTAGTTGACCTCAGCAAGAAAGAATAGTAAAACGTAAGAAGGCTGAGCTGTTTGGAAAACCACTGAAGTTGGGATCATTGTGTTAAACTGATTTATTCAGATAGCATGGTATAGAAACAGAATGATGATAGTGCATAAAACACAAGTGGAGATTGAAATACACATGTATTTACTAAATTTCAGTAAATTCCAGAGTAATTCAGTAAATTCAAATAAAGGATGTGACTTCTACAGTTTAAAATCTATAAAGCTGAAAATCATAATCAACTTCTTGTTTGATTACTCTTTTACTTCAATTTCTGGTGGCATATTCATGATTTAGCATTAAGCCTTCATCTGTATCTCAAAAGAGAACAACAGAAAGCTTCATATGTCTGAGCAAAAATAGACAAATAGACCTGTGTTGAATTTAGATATTTAGAATTGGTACACAGAATGAATGAACTTTGGCCATATGCCAGGCAGGTCTAAAGGCCCAGATAGGATGATATCAGGAAAGTAGTGATTAATGATCTTGGTTACTTCAGAGCCAGTTTTATTTAAAAATGTCACAGAGTTATCTAGATAGATCTGTGCCCGTGACAGGGGGACAGTAGGCTCGCCCCCCCCCCCCCCCCCCCCCGGGCTTCCTGAGAAACAAAACAGAGCAGCGGCAACGATCTAAGAAGGAGAACTTATTTTACTGAAGGAGAACTTATTTTACTAACTATGATGTTGGAATGCAAGATGACACGATATAATACAATCTAATTGGAAGTAAGGATAATAAATCAAATGAAATGAGAGAGAGCGAAACAGTGATAGAGAGAGAGAGAGAGAGAGAGAGAGTTTCCGAAACTGAAAGCCTTACTTGATGAAGGCGCACGGCTTGGAATCACACCCACTCCTCTCCCTAGCAGCAAGCGAAAGTGAAAACAAAAAGACCGTGCGCAACCAGATGATGTATCTTCCATGATGTATCTTCCTTCTATGACTGTGAGGTCCTCTCGGATACGTAGTTCTTCTCTTGTCCACGATGTTATGATGTGGAATACCAATAGCAAAGTTACAAAACTATGACAAAAAACAAGCAAAAACAAAACAAAACAATCTTAAATCCAAGGACATCTTATCTAACTGACAAAAGAGAGAAAAGGAAAATTATTGGACCACTGACAGGAAGTTTGAAGAACACATCATGCATGTGTAAAACTCAAGAAATCATTTGTCTGTTTTTAGATTAAAATTCTGTAAAAACTGAACACATCTTTGGACATCAGGAAATGTGTGTAGTCTGGGAAAGAAACATATTAATGCATTATATTATTATTATTATGCACATATCAATGAATTAGAGTTGATATACAAATAGTTTCTTATCAGCTTTATTTTTATTTATTTATATATTTATTATATGCAAGAGAACTGGATATACAATAAAAAAATCAAGACTTTTCATAAAGCATAAATCAATATTCAGAGCAAACACCTCTGGATTTAGTCAATATTAGTTCCCTACAATACTATGAAAGATCTTCCTATACATCATTTCTCAAAATTCATGGGGAAGAACTGAGTTGAAATCTGGAGTTGGAACCTTGAACATCTCAGCTAATGGATTTGTGCTCTGTTTCTCAGTGCTCTGACCTTTCATGTTAGGTCTATTCAGATATCTACTGATAATCTGAGAAATACACCTTGGAGTGGAATTAAGTAGTATGAGGATTAAGACTGAAAGCACCTGTAGGCGCACTATATTACTGCAGCACAGATCATTCAGTTCAGTGAAGTGCTGCACTGTGTTTGTCTGAGTCTCCAAATCTGATGGAAACCTTCTCATATCTAAGACTAGGACACAAGAACATTTCCTCTCTTAGAAGAGGAAATCTTTAGAGTACCACTGCATTCTATCTAACTGCTTAATGGTAAACGCTAATCTTTCTCTGCTGCCAGACAGAAACTATGATGAAGGAGTACTTTTTTCCATATTAGGCAACATTCTTGGCTAGCAGAACAGTACATTTCAGTATTTTATAAATAATTTATGAAACTCCTTAAAGACTGTTTGTAGGAGATATTCACCTTCTCGCTGACTTCATTCTAAAGCTCATTCATCTTAAAGGAGAGAGGCATGCTGTCCTGCCATTTATTTTTTTTCTTAAAATCTAATCAGTTCTACTGTTGATCTAAGAATGCCTTGCTACTGAGGTAGCTAACTGGTTACAATGTGAAAATTTGTGTTTACTAGCTTAGTCAGAGATTGGAAAGAAAATGTACTGACTAGTATTTTAGAAGAATCATAGGAAGATAGCAGTCCTATATGCACTGTAAAAACAACTTCCTAATTCACTTTGTTGACTTTGAGAACACTGACATTCACAGATATTCAACTTTTTGTGAAGTAAATGACTTTTTTTTTTCCTGTCAGTAGAGCAGAAGTTCAGTATACAAATTCTCACTGAAAACTAGACATATCAGACATACAGAACTGTGCAGACTTGCACTTCTAGTCCTGTTCAAAGTCATGAGCTCCCTAGGACATAGATGAAAGTATTTTATGTAACCTGTAATTAACCATGACAAGAATGTTAGCTGTAACAGCCCACTAATGTGAAAGGAAGATTTGCCTGTTCTTTTATGGAATTCTTCTTCTCATTCTATTTTTTTTTTCCTGTTCCTCTTTCTAATATTTTTTTTCTAAAACCATGAGCTGAAAAAATAAACTTAGGGCTAAGGAGAAAACAGGAGCTATAGCAAACATGGAAATGTGCTTTCTATTTTTTGTGTAAATATGGGCTCAGAAGTAAAGCATACTATATTAATACAAACAGTAAATAATGCAAGCATAAACATTGTGGAAAACCAAATTCTCCTAGGAGTGGCATGTGTAGCAAGGACATTGACTCTAATAGTAATTTTTTTTTGTAATGTTGTTACGCAAGCTAAGTCATGCTGTAGCGGATGCTGCTCAATGACGTGGAGTTGTTTAGCTATAATTAATGGCAAAATATGAACCACAGATGTGTTATGACTTTTATAGCTATTGATGGTTCTTTAAACTCTGAATGTGGGTGCATCCTAGCTCCTCCTGGGGCAAGAGTTTAGCACATGTTATTCTGTATTTACTTACCTGATTGCCATGTAGGAAGCCCCAAATCCGAGAGGAGTCATGGTGCAGGTCTCAGCTGTGAGTCAGTAAGCACAAGGACTATTGCCTTTGTAGGAACCTTCCTGTGTCCACAAGTCCTGAAACTGCAGTGAAAATTCTCTTTTTCTAACTAACAACATGTTATAATTGTCCTTAATATTGTCTATGCTGAACAACATAGTTTTGTTGTTGTTGTTGTTTGAGCATTGTAATTATTATTTCTTTTAAAGACACAATTTTTCAATGGTCAATGTACAGAAATAACAAAATGACCAGAATTTCTAGCATAGTGAACAATCAAAGTTGTTAGTCTTTGTCTGAAAAGCCCTAACAAAACTGTACATCAATGCATGCAGTTTAGATACTGATATTTATGATATAAGAGAGAAAACAGGTAATTCAAATGGCTTGAATCTGTGTTCATTTATTTATCCAAAGATAACTAAATACAGTCTTTTTCAGTTTTTTTTCAAAGTTGCCATATTCAATTATATAGTGGAAAGAATTACTTAGGATCACTAAGAAATAACTCCAAAGTGAATGATCACAGTTTTAGATAAAGTAGTTCTAAAATTGTAGAAAAGCTTAGCTTTCATTCTTCTGTTCTACCATGAAATAAAATGAAATCTAATGGTGTATCTATGTTGTTTTTACAGTAAACATAATCTGCATACCAATAATTATTTTTAAAATATATACTTCATGGTACAAGAAATAGCATTTATTACTGAATTCCTACATTCATCAGTTCTTTAGCTGGAGATATGAATAGTTTATTGGGGAAATAAAGTATGAAATTTGTCTCCATGGATGTTTTGCAAGTTCCCTAAAAATATGAGAAAACTTAATTTTAAGGAAAAATCTCACGGTGTGGATATATTTTATATGTATTAATATCTATGAATTCATTATAACTATATATCTTCCTTTGAAAACAATTTGGTAAAGCATTATATTACACATTCAAACTGTTAGAAATTCCATTTCTTATAGATTTTTGTAGTATAGATTCACTTTCTTGATTTGTATCAAAGAACTTATCCAACATTTTCACCACACTGAATGCAACACAAAGGAATTTTTACTACTTAGATGCTTTAGAGAGTGAGTACAATGTTGATATCTGTACACAGTCCTTAGTGTTCTTATTAAATATTTACCCATAATATTAAAATGTTAAGCAATATTATTATTATTAAGCAATATGACATTTAGTCACCCGTGACTTCTTCACTTCCATTATCCTGCCTTCAACTAAAATACTACTTTATGCACTAAAAGTATGCTTTACTTAAGTTCTCTTACCACAAGGAGAGGTGACATCAGTTCTCTGAAACTATAACTGTTTAGAAGTATGCAAGCAGAGTGCTGGTTCTTTATTGATGAGAATCCTTTATTATTTGCAGGATTTTATATATCTTAAAGATTCTGGAGCATATAATTAATTTAAACACATCTGGAAATGGATTTGTTAATCTCTGACATGGCTAAGGTCCTTAATACATATTGGTAATGTTGCATATAAACCAGTTACATTCCTTTTAAAACTGTAATATGAAATAGAACTGGAACACAATAGCATTTTTTATTTTCTTAGAATTATATGCATCTCAGGCTTTTTCTTAACGGCAAGCTTCAGAGCTTCCTACTTATTCAGCTGAGACATGGGTCACACCAGCTAGTAGTGAAATTTGCCTCTGTTCTCCCACTTCTGGGAGAATGTTTTATCTTTGAGTTTTTCCTGGGATTATAACAATTCTCTGGGAAGAATCAGTACTACTCTATAATTTGCTTTGAATTTGAACATGAGCAAGAAACATTATCTTACTGTATTGTAACAGTGAAGAATTGTTATTTCCTTTTTTATATTTCCCTTATTTATTTATTTATTATTATTTTTATGCTTCCTTTATGGGAGTTAAATTTTACAAATTTATGTTTGTAGAATTATCATCTTATTCTGGTTATTTACTATTCTCATGGAAATATTTGATTTCTCATCAAAATGCATCTTCTTGGTAGTAATTATGCTAAGCCAGGTGGCTTCAAAACGTTTCAGAAATTAGGCTTGTTTAGAAAATGTCTTAAAACGTTTCCTCTTGGTGCTAACTGCAGAATTTGGATTAGAAAACAGATTGGAGTTGTTTTTGTTAATTAAAAGTCTTTGATAGTGTTCAATCTAAGTAACATTCTTTTGTTATCTGTATCAGGGCTGCTCTAATCGATTTTCACTTCATAAATATATCAGCAAGCAAACAAACAAACAGAAAACAAACTGTAAAGCCAGAATATATCCACGTCAAAAAAGGAAAGGTGTCAGTAATGTACAACTGCCCTACACCAAAATTTACTGGTTTGAAAAACTGAACCTGAAGACAGAATGGAAACTTCAGGTCTACTCTTATGAAGATACTTCAGATGACTGAAGCTGTACTAATCGTTCTATTGTAGAGTTGAAGTGTTCCTCTCACAGTATCAGTTTTGCATTTATTTATTTATTTGTTTATTTTGTGGGTATACATAGAAAGGATAAGTGTGAACGTTCTGCTCCTGGTGTGTACATTGCAAAATCAACACTTCAGCTACTTATCACTGAGGCAAAAAGGTTGGTATGTAACTATCCCAAGTTATATGTTTCCTGGAAAAGTAATTTCATACATGATGGAGTTCTAAGCCCAAAACACAGTTTTGAGCCGTTTGCCTGTTTTTGGATCAGGAAACATCCAGCATCTGATTTTTACTGCTGAACATGATATTACCTGGGCAATTTCCAATTTTTTTAAAAAATACTCCCACTTAGGTCTTATTTGGCATGTTTTTCCCAGGTTTCATTTAAAACCAAATTATTCATAATTCATGAAAGTTGAGTTTTGGAAAAGCTTTTTTCAAAATCTTCTTCTAAAATCAGATCTGACAACAGTGAGGAAAAAAAAAAAACAACACAGCGCACTTGCAATTGTTTCTGAAAGCAACAGTGGCAGTTTCCCAGTACAATGGATGTTGTATCTGATTTTTTTCTATTTTCTCCTTTTCTTTTCTGACATTTGAAGTTGGTCTCAGTGAAGGATGACCTAGATGGAGGTGACTTATGGCATACTAAGTAGAGGACTATAAAAAAGAATCACTTCAAACATTCCCAGGCACTTCTAGGTTCTTAATCGGCTGTATCAGAACAAAGTTTGTTTGAAACAAAATGTACTATTAATGTCCTGCAGGTCACGTTTTCATCTTTCCCTGGAAAAAAAAGGATCTGATTTCTCTGTAGACCAAAAGCTAAGCTAATTTATGTACCTTAACTATGAATTACCATTTTTTTCAAAAGTTTTGTTTTCTTATAGCTTTAAATTGAGAAGATTCATATTTTAATCCTTAAGAAAAAATAAAAGGTTTATTATATTCAGTGTTCTTGGAGGTTAACAAATATTTTAGTCAAAGATCTGTATCTGCATTCTTCCTCTAGATCTCATGTGGGTATTGTTAAATATCTTGGGAAATTTACCACTCTCTACTCATCAGCATATTAGCAGACATTTTCTTTTTCACATCTTCGGGTTAAAAATTGAGCATTTTCTTTTCAATAAAGTGGTGCCTTGGCACAGAAAGACCTTCTCTTCAATATTTTCTGCCAGTGCATCTGGGAGGAGGTAGCTGTATTTTGACTATTACTTCCTGATGACTTATTAGTGCTTTATATGGCTAAATCTTTTATAAAGGGGATGAGGCTACAGGAGTAGAAGAATGCAAACTGGAAATATCAAGCACTTTGCTAAAACCATAACTTACTTCTTTAAATGTTGGACCACTATAGAACATAGTTATTGAGTAGTTATCATATCTTTATTAATTATAACATATTCTTCGGGCGTCCCTTATTTCCAGTTCTAGAGGTATTCGAGCGATTGAAATAAATGTTACTGCTTTTTATTTGACTTTATGATGTGTACTGAAACTGGAACATCTGAAATGGACTTGTGCATTAAATGAGCAAGTGCTCTCAGCTTAGTATCATATTTCATGCTAGATAGTTGGATACAGCAAGCAATATCTCCATCAGTTTAAAACAGAAGAAATTATCAGATTATTATCAGCAGAAATCATCAATTTCTTTTACTCTTAACAAGTTCTCTCTGCACACAACTCATTGATGAGGAATCTGATCTCACTAGTATATTTTGCAATTTAAAAAAAAATGCTTCTGAATGCTGTCTTCAGTAAGAATATTTTAAAGCTGTTGGGAAGTGTGATGCAGATAAGAAACTGACTTTAAAAATGTGACTTTAATACCCTAAATGACATTATTTTACTTGCATAAGGTCTCTTTGATTGCATTTTTGCTCGCTTGAGTCAGCACATGACAAACAACGCACAGGCAAAGAACTGAATGCTGTGTTTGGAAGCATGGTACAGAAAATCAATATGTGTACTTCTTCAGCACAGAGCATGTACATAAAAAATATTTCACTGAGCTATCATAGTTTAACTTCAGTCAGAGTGGTACCACTGGATGCATTGAAAATATAAAAATTCATAGTGACCAAGAACCTAGGAAATAGCTGTGAAATATGAGTGAACACTTCAAACTTGTTTCAAATATTAAAATTAGTCTTTCTGGATTTTTTTTTCCTGGTTTGCCATGGCCACTGCTATACTGTTAAAAATTTTCCAGTCAATGAATTCGGTTAAGTATTTTTGTGTGGGCACTGTGAGGAAGCATGCTTCAAGCAGTTTCAAGTTAGGTTTTTTTCGTTGCTGAAACTGATTTGAGGCAACTCATCCTGTAACTTTAACAAATTATACCCAGAATAAACTTTGACATAGTAGCTTTGTCATATAGAATTAAAAAATAGATAAAAATAGGAGAGAAAACATATATTGAAGGCTGAAATATGAGTTCTTATACTGATTTGCACAGTAAGCATGATCATCCATTGTCTTGTGTGCTCTGTATTCCATTGTGTCTGTTATTTGTCAAGACCTTTAGAATATTCCTAGCTCTTTCAAAAGATAACATTAAGTATAAAAATATTTAATTATTTGAAGCAGATTTCTGTAATACACCTAATTCCGGTTAGTTCTCAAATATTACTGAGATAAAAGCACTATTTCATTAATTGCAACTGAGGGTATTTAATCAATTTTTTCATAAAAAGTATGTGGGGATTAAAATTGAAGATTTAATGGCTGATCATATAATCCAAAAGATTCAGCAGTTTTAAGATGATTGACAAGTACACGATGTTCACACCATCTCATCACTACTGCATTTGAATGGTGTCTGGAGATTAAAGGGAAAGAAAATATAGCAATTAATTGTTTGGTGCAGCAAAACACACATGCAAAAGCATGTTGTTCACTCATGCGGATACATTTTCAAATGGTTCTTGAAAGTGTTTGTTTCCTAAATTACTTTAATTCATAGCTACATTTTATTTGTTACAATCAGAGAAAATATTTTAGGTGCAAACGTAGCAGCAGTATAGTACTTAATCTGAGTATAACCAGAATTTATATATGATCCTATTATTCAAACTGTCTTCTCCTGGCTTAGGAAAGGACCTATTCTAAATAAACTTCTGGAGTCCCATTCTGGTTTTAGTTTCAGTCTTTTCAGAAATACTGTTAGTCCAGTCTCAAAATAGGGATCAATCTCAATTGTCTGTAGACCTGCATCTGCATTTTAACAGAAATTCTTCTGTAATTTGATTTAACATATCAGACATTTTATAAAATTAAGTATAAAAGAAGTGCAGATGTCAAAAATGATTCACTGAGCTACAACAGCTTACCTGCAACCAGTATCCTTTGAGAGTGAAAAGCTATGAAAGTATAAAAAAGTCATTATTGTTAAACAGTTTTTCCAGTATGATGAATAATGCCACAGGGTCTCACGTGGAGTAGTGTCTTCCCTTTCAATTACTCTACCATCCTGACTTCAGCCAAGGCAATGACGTTGCTGTCATGGAATAGAGATGAAAATAGACCCAGGCCAAGACATTTGTTGCGTGAGAGCTGCTGCCTTTCTGGTATGGCAGCAGTGGGTGGTGCAGAGCCAGGACAGGTGGCCTGAATCAGTTAAGAGGTTGTTCCATACCACATTAAACATGTGGAAGGCCAGAAAGTTGGAAATTAACTGTGAGTCTGCTGCTCAGGCATGGCATGGCATGGCATGGCATGGCATGGCATGAGATGAAAATTATTTACGAACAGAAAATAAACTTGGTAATAGATCTTCCAGTTACAATTGCTTAAAACAGGAGTAAACTTTTAGTTAATTTAGATATCAGCTTTCAAATTTTGAACAAATTGGAATGAAATGTATATCAAAATAATTATATCCCATCAGCATCTCTGAAGATGGTATGCACTAAGGTAATGCAAGTCTAGGGTCTCTATACGGATGTTTAAGCATAGCCATGCCTACAGCAGGTTTTTCTCTACATTTCTGGAACCCATTCTTTACTTAGGCTCCAAACTGAGCTCCTTATCAACACCTCACTTTCAGCTTTCAGACTTGGCTGATTGCTATCCCTACTGAAGGGATTTTTGTGAAAAAGAAATTGTCAAAATATTTACTTATTTTCCTTCCTTCAACAGGGTTATATGTATATATATTGTGAATTTATATATGTATAATCAATACTGTAATAAAAGTAGAGCTTTGTGAAGAAAAAAAAAATTTATAATCTGTTGTGATGTATGTTTTTCTATGGGGCTATTTACATAGAGAAACAAAATAAATAAATGCATATTTGCAAAAATTTGAAGAAAAGTTCCTTTCCTCCCCTTCCATAAAAGTCCTTTTGCAAAACTGAACTCTAAATTGCATTTTAAAAAAATAACTTTTATACATATATATACTACATATGAATTTTATCAAAGAAAATCTTACTTTATACTCCTTATAGTCTCTATTGATTTAGGTAATTGATTTGATTTGACTAAGTAAAGCTGCCTGTTTTCCAAGATTAAAGAGGAGAAATTAACTGAAATACTTCCATCCTGTTAGTCAGGGCAATCTTCCATCAGTCATTCATGCTAAGACACAGAATTTGGATTTCTTACTGTCTCGGGAAAAAAAAACAAAAACAAAAACAAAAACTTTCACTACTAAACAATCACAAGTTACATAAAATCTTTGTTTCTTAAATTCAGTCAGGATCCAGATGGGGTTTTCATAGGATAAATGTGTTGACTTGTTGAGATGGGCTTCCAAACTCTTGAAACACTTTATCTAAAAAGAGGGAGACATGTAGTATAACAGCAGTGTGTAGAAGACGGAAGAGATGTTTATTTGAGAAAGGTATCTTTAGTTAAGGTCAGTTTTGGGCTGTTGTACCTTTTTCATTAAGTTTTGTTTGGACGCCACAGCACACTACTCGAATAAACCATAATCGTTCTACTTAGGATAATTTCCACATGCAAACAGTGCTTTGAAGATGTGGTGTCTTACCACAAAAGACTTCTTTGTTTGTCTTTGAACAAGATGCTCACTTGGTATAAATAACACAAACAATATGGCTCAGAGCATAAAAGAGAATGGCAGCTGTGTGATTAGCAGCCATATAACAATAAATGTCTATGAGTAGCTGGGGAATATCCATATGTGGCTGGTGTCAATCTCATATATCTAAGTAATTAACAGGAATCTTGTTTGACAGAAATTCAAATGAGAAAAGGTAAAATTTAAAAAGTCTTATGTGACATTTGTTTTGATAAATGGTGGCTTCCAACCCATCAGTTGGCTATGTTCAGACTTATAAAGTACATGTAAGAATTGTGGTATTTAACTTCATCATACTTACATAGAAGAAAATAAGGTTGCTTTTTCTACTGGTCTGTATTGCCATAAAACTTTCCAATAAAAATACATGGTTTTTACCTTCATAAACACCAAATCTTCAATACTGCATGATCATGACAGGTATCAGGTTGCTGAAAACACATCAAATGCAGGAAACAAAAATACATTACGTATGTTCTTATACATAAGAGATAATTTATAAGTCTTTAATAGTGGTTGGTTATAGGAATATGATATATATGCCACAATTGATTCTACATTCTCAGAATATAATTTTTGTGAAATTTTGTTGTTCCATCTTTGTTACATAAAGCAAATAAGAAACCAGAACATTAATTGGATGAGTGTGCGCTTGTTGAACTGAAGGCTTCAGGTAAAGCAAATTCATTTATAAGTTTTGCTTTAGTAGCATAGTCCTGGACACAGATGATTTAACTAAGGTAATTTCTAGGACAACATTTGGTGTTCATTCTGGCTTAATTCAAGTATCACTGCTGCTAACAGTAAGGAAATACAGTCTACACTAGACAGTAATTTCAGAATACATAATGTATAAATAGACAGAAATGTGTACATTAACTGTGTTTCATATAAATTTTATTAGCTGATGATAAACTGAGATTACTGGTGAGTTACTAACCTTCTGAGCACAAACAGTAAGCTTCTAAGGAAGTTCTAATTCTCAGGTAGACTTCTTAAATGACACTTTGATTAAAAAAACTTCTATCAGAGATTAGGTTCATTAACTACCATCTGTCTGAAGGCATGGCTGTCGGTAGATGAGTATGTCTTTTCCATCTGACCACACATGGTTGTACTTTTAGGGAAATGCTTTCAAGACAAAGTATTTGTAAGGAATATTTGTTTTTCTTCTTCCTGCCCCTGAGCTAAACACTCTCAGAAGCTGTTAAAAAAATGTGAGCTCTCTGACTTCATCCTAATAAACTTCAGATACAAATGACTGAGGCTGCAGACTTTCTCATGCAGAAAGCTCTGAAAATTGCTACAAAAATCCCCACTGCTCATTCAGCAATACCACTGAATGAGAAAGAATAAATTACATGGATGTTAAATAAACACTGTCTTCTGCAAAGCATATTCAAAGAGTTTGGAAGTCACTGGACAATTTATAGTTTTTATTTGTGTAATTAACCTCTTGAACTTATGCAAAAAAAAAAAAAAAAAAAAAAAAAAAAGTAAAAGCAAGATATACATCTTGCCAGTAAGCTATTTCAAAGAATGTGAATATTGATTTATTCTTTGAAGTTCTGCACAAAAGTAATTCTCCAACTAAGGGAAGAATAAGGATATCTGACAAAAAACTGGGAAATCCTTCTTCATCGCCTGGCGTAATTGCTAGCTAGACTCTTGTCTCCTAGCTGTGGGTTAAATTCTTTTTAGTATGGACATCTGCTCTTCAGCACTTGCACAATTGTCTAGGTATTGCTTCTGAGTGACAGTTGGTTTTATACTTCCAGACATGGTAAAATCGATATTCCTATTTGTATAACACCAGAAATCAACAAGCCAAAATGGAAATGACATACAAAGGTAAGAAAAGAAAGTTCATGCTTCTGTTGGCCCTACTGTCACCTGAAACAGATGTATCCTCTCTGAAATGGCTATTTATCTTGGTTTGAGTTAAATGCAGCATTTATTGTACGTGTGTATTCTTTGAAAGCCTTAATGAAAAAAAAAAGTTATGTAAATAAACTTAATTGGTGATAGATGGACCCTTACTATCAATTAATTAACTACTTCACAGGAATTTGCTGCACTAAGTCACCAGAATCACTCGGTATGTTGCTACTACTATCCCTTAACTAATAAGCAAAAAATAAGAAAATAAAAATAAGAAAAAATAGGGAACTACTAGCCCTTAACTAATAAGAGCTTAGCACAATGGTTCTCAATGGTTTGTTTTTCCATGTGGACTGCAATTTACTTAAAAATTCTCTCACAGGGATCCTGTTTTCCTGCTAATAATATTTCTCTAAATGGCTTCCAAAGCTTGCTTACATAAGAGAAAAAAAGCCTAGAAAGCTGTTATATCATGTGTAAAAAAAAAAAAACCTATGAGATGGAAGAAATTCACTTTTTAGTTCAGCTTTGCAAGAAAATTTTGCATCCAAAGAGATAAAAACATGTTTATCTGTATGGTTTGATAGTCTGAAGAGGGCAGTGCAAATGATAATCTTTCACAAACCCTTGATATTAAAATAACATTTGGATAGTGTTGAGAAATAATCACTTGTAATAGTTTTGTGCCATAAAACATTTGTTTTTTCCCCATTATCTTTAATTCTTTCATAAATCTGAGAGCCCTCATTCCTGTATTTTAACTGTGAGGCTGTGGTCAGACAGCTGTTCATCCAGAATGGACTAAGAGCTGCTTTGTGCTTCCCAATCAACCACAAGAGAAATGCTGCAGAGCAAGGACGCTTGTGGGAACTGTGAAGTCATAGATTCATCTTTTCCTAGAAAGAGTGGCAACAACTATAGATAGAAGGAAACAGGATTATTCTTAACCTTTAGTAATCTCTCATCAGCTACAAGTATCTACTGACTAATGGGATGGAGGGAGGGAGGTGTCTGATATTCCTCTGCCTCAGTCACCACCCAGAATTACAGGGATCAGACTGGACTTCAGCATATCTCATACTGGCCCTCTGGTGTGGCTCTGCAGACTAATGCTGTCTGTGGTGGAAACGTCACATGATTCAGCTGTGAGAAGAACAAATCCTTAATTTGATTTCATGCTAATTTGGAAACTTTTTCCTAGCCTAGGTAAATTTGTTCTCTTGTTAATTAGAAAGTAAAACCAACACTAGTATCAGTTATGATGAAGATAGTTATCTGCACTTAGTAAGTTTTTCATCTTCTGTAATAAAACAATCAATAAAAGATTTATGGGTTGCTAGTGCACATAATGTATTAACAGATTTCAGAAAATGAAATTACTGAAAATCTGGATGAATTACTGGAGCTTTTCAGGTTGTGTAATTACTTTAAATATGACAAAGATAATTTTCTCTTGTGCTTTTAAAATAGATTTTAAATAGCTACGCCTCTCAAAATTATCTCGTGGAGTACATGTGGGAGAGGAGAAGATTATTAAGTAAATGTATAAAATGTCAATATTCTCTAAAGAAAGCTTTGAGCCACCCCTGGGGGAAGTTGTGTTGACTTTGGGGGGAATGATTTCAGCAGCTAACCATACAGATGTGGTTCGACAACTTATTTCATCTGCATCCTACAATCCATGTGGTAATTTGTATTTGGTGCCTGGTCAAAGCATAAATATAAAGCTGAAGCCAGCTCTAAAAGAAGCTGAATCTGTGGTGAGGAAGGAATGACTAGAATGTAAGGGAAGAGGAAAATTTCATGCTTGAAAAGGCCACATCACTTTAAGTGGTGAAAGTGAATAACAAAAGCAGAAGGGAAAACTGTATCAAACAAACCAATCTATATAAAATGACAGGTCCCAAATCCCCAGTAATCAGCTACTACTGAATAATTAAACATAAAATATACATATGAGAAAAATAAATTGCTATTTTATAGATATGTATACTATACACAAATCCATGTGTCCATCTGACCTAAGGTTTTCCCAGATATAAAGCAGGGAGACCAAGGCCTCAGAAAAGCTGATGCATTCAACTTAAAAGTTCACAGGACTGATCTGTAACGTTAGCAAATTCATTGTAGATTTGCTCTTCAAGAGTTCAACTAAGTACTTATATTACCTTTGACATGTGAGATGAGATTTTAAATAGAATTTTGTGCTTATATTTAAACAATCTGTTTAATTTGCAAACATGTATTTAGGATTTCTGCTGAAAGTATAACTTCTTGGAGGTTTTGAATTCCCTAATTATATGTTCCTTAAGAAAAAAACAAGAAATCTACATTTCAAAATTTCTAAGCCATAAAATGCTTCTAAACTCTCTATTTTTCTGTTTTCTTTTCACAAAAGAGAGAAGGAAAAACAACCCAGGACTGTTTTACAATAAAAATATTTTATTCATTTGGAAATTGATGGTAGATGAGTATAAAATTGAGTATCACAACAATGATGTAAATAAAGGTAGCTTAGTAAGGGAGGCTGTGATTCTTTGGAAGAAGAATCATAGAATCATAGAAACACAGAATGGATTTGCTCAGAGGTTCCTTTAAGATCATCTAGTTCCAACCCCTGCTACAAGCAGGGAAACCTCCCTCTACACCACGCTGCTCAAAGCCCCATCCAGCCTCGCAATGAATGCTTCCAGGAAGAGGGCATCCACAACCTCACTGGGCAACCTGTTCCAATATCCACCACCCTCACAGTAAGGAATTGCTTTCTAATATCTAGTCTAAATCTAACTGCCTCCAGTTTAAAACTATTTCCCCTTTTCCTTTCACTACATTCCCTTCTAAAAAGCCTCTCCCCAGCTTCCCTGTAGGCCCCTTTCAGTTACTGGAAGGCTACTACAAGGTCCCGCCCAGAGCCTTCTCTTCTGCAGGCTGAAGAGTCCCAGTTCCCTCAGGCTGTCCCTGTAGGGTAGGTGCTCTAGCCCTCTGATTGTCTTTGTGGTCTTACCTCTGGACCTGCTCCAACAGCAAAATGTCCTTGTACCGGACTCAGTACTTCAGGTGGAGTCTCACAAGAGCAGAATAGAGGGGCAATGTAGAGGTAATTCTTTTGCTGGACTAAGAGAGACTCTATTTGGATGGCCAAGGGAACTTCCAGAGGGTTTTTGGGGTACAGCAGTTATGTACCCCTTTATATATTTTTGAGATGATGTTTATTTTCTTCACATACCTAGTCAGCCCTAATGCCCAGGGAATTACAGAGAAATAAAACTGATTTACTGTCAGCATGAATTCCTGAGATAACAGCAAGCAAAGCAGAATTTTTTCGCAGCTCTTCACAGGTACACTCTGTAAGTGTTGCCTTCTGCAACAGTGATGTTAGCCTCCTGTGTTAGCCCTCTTGCGCACACTGACCAATTACCTGATCAGGACCAAATGACTGCGGACGCACACCAATATGATGAGCAGTAAAATGGCGTTTGTTCACTAATACACACAGCTTATATACCTTACTTGAGCTATCGTGCCCTGTCCTGATTCGTCTGTACTGGATCTTAGCCCCTTACCACAATTCCTTATTTGGCTCTTATCGTCTCCTCATTCCTTCGCCTTCTCATCTTGTTTACATCATTAGCAAGGACAGTCTGAGCACAACAGCACCCTTTCACTGTGCTTAGAGAGAGGCCTATCCCGTATAGCATGTATCCCTGTCAAGCGCCTACTACAACAGTGTACCATCCAAATTGGGTCCTAAACCTGGCCTATGGGAACTCAATCTTGCAGGACTAGCTCAGTCCACTTGAAAACATACTTTGACTTCACTTTTCCTTTGCTGAACAGTTATGGCTCTGAATCCTTGAAACATGATGGTCTTAACATGACTATCGAACTAAAAGGAGAAAGAAAGTCTCTTTGTGGGTGTAGATGTGTCTAAATTTACCTGTTTACTCATCCTAAAAATTAAAGTATGTCTATGCAAAGTTTGGTGCTATCTTAGATGTTTTTATTATGCAATGCACTGAAAAGTACTCTAACCATGGCAATTGGGATTGTATGATAATCCTGCGATGTGCTGGTATATTTTGGTGCAAGACCTGGCTCAGCAACTCTCTGTCAACTCAAGTACATTTTTTATATGGTGGAGATGTAGACTTTATGCTACAAGTGGAAGGTAAAAATCATTTGCTGTCTTAGATATTCATAATCAAATTGATGTGTACGTATTACAGTTTTCAATGTTTTTAAATCTATAGTACATGTGCTTCACCTTCAGTGAAATTGAGCCCCAACTATTTTCAATAAATAAGTAAGATTATGCTTAATTTTCTCAGTATGATAAAGCAGGAAGAAAGCAAAAACAATGAAATGCAATGCAGCTTAAAATAGAAATAATAGCACTCATTGAGTACACGATATTAAAGTCAGGATATTAGAAATAGTTAATCATTTTTCTATAATGCCATAAAACTAAAATAATATATGTCACTTAAAAATTAAATTACCTAATATATGAACTCATGCAAAAGTTAAAAATAGAGATGTATTTGTCGTATGAATAGCAGACAGTTGCTTTGAGTTAATCTTGTATATTAAGCTTTAGTAAAGCTCTGCTTTTCCAGAACTGAAACAGGATTACGTATAGACCTGAACATAGTATATAAATTAGATGGATAAATTGTGTCAGACTTTTGGCTGCCTGTAGTATTATAAAGTTTTTGTTTTTAGCAACACATAGTCTTTACCTAAAATATATACTATTTTATGATTGTTCATCTCTGGCAATTAGTACTCGGTTTTGGCTTTAATCTTTATAAGCTCATACGCTTTTTATTTTTTATTTTTTACAGAGAGAAGCAAGAACACATTTTCACTACAGTAAAAATATAAAAAGGAACAAGTTGAAGAAGAATAAAACTCCCAAAGACATAATTTCCAGACAATTGTTACAGTCCATATGTAAAGAAAACATCATATGGAAAAGTCTAATTTAGGAGAATGAAAGATAATTTTGAAAGTGAACAACACATTAGACACAAGGAGGAATCGAAAAGGATGACAGATTCAAAAGGAATGATGTCTTCATTGCCTTCTCTGATGATGCAGAGCAACACTGGTCATCATTTACTGACTGTCACAGTGACAGAATATAGTATCTTTGAAAGGTAAAAGAGAGCTTAACAAGAAAGGACTAAGACAGAGCAATAATTTAACAGAATTTTCCTTTCTCACACATGTGATTCAAGTTCCTAATTAATTCCAATTAAAGTTGAACTCAGTACTGTGCAGTGTTCTCTTTTTTTTTTTTCTTTCTTTTTTTGGCACTGCAGAGAGTGTTATATCTATGTACACAGAAGGATATGTCTACAGTTTATGAATACTACTATGCTGAAACTTTCTAATGTCAGTGTAATCATTTCCTTCCTTAAAGGTATTTTCAGAAACAAAATATCAGATTTCTTCAACAATAAAACTAGTATAGATCTTATTCAGAAGTACTAATACTTTTACAAGACTTTCAGTTCCTTATTTCCTAGCATGGCATGCATGTTCATTTGAAGAATTTTTAAGTTTTTTAATTCTAAAACTGTCTGTCTCCCAGTAAAGGCTCATCTACAGCTAAAGATTGATGGTCACCTCTTGTAACTGTTGCATGGATCCAGAGCTAGGATACCAAACTTAAATTTGATTGGATTTTCAAGCTGAAGAAAGTATTTCAATACTTACAGAGCAGACTGCTTTCTGTCTTGTGCTGTTAATGTTGAAAGTTTTCCCAGTTCTTTTATCTCTGTGGTCCTGTGTACACATTCATGTCACTCTGGTTGTAAAGATGAGGTATTTGGTAGAAATGAAGATTCCTGGAATCAGCCACAAGTCATTAGGCTGAAACCGTTAAGTCATTTTGGGCTACTCTTACATGTGTATTTTTTATCAGCTTTTATTGGACAAAGCTCAGATCTGTCAGTCTGCATAAGCCCCTACAGACAAATTCTCTAAGTCTTTTCAATGCTCATATGAGGAAGAACACTCTGTTTTTCAAGTTCACTGAAAACACTACACAAATTGAGATGTTAACTAATAAGTGCCTAGGTGACCATGCCTGTAATGTGAAAGAAGGCAAATACTGTAGATGCCCAAAATGCTTGTATATACTGACTTCTATAATTTGGGTTTTCAGTTTATGGAAAAGTCATTGGTCTTGATGGAAGATGTTATCTGTGAAAAAAAAAAAAGAATACTGGGAAAATAAGTATAAATTAGGTGAATGTCTGCTTTACCTTCTGCAGAAAGGTGGCAAGAGATTGATATTTCCGGCAGAAGAACACAACCAGTAAGATATCTAGGTAATTGTTGCAAAATTTTGAATGATGAATAAAAATATACTTTAGAAGACATCCAAAGAGAATAAGCAAAGAGTATTCCAAAGCAATTAGGTAAAGACAAAATCAGTCAGCAGAGAATAAGATTTTGGGAAAGAGTCCTTTGCCAAAGGCAGCTTACTTACTGAGAAGTATGGTTCTGAGTTTTATGTTACCAGAGGTTATTATACACTTGATCAAGAACAATCTGGAAGAATAAAATGTGTAAAAGCTGGCCTGGAAAGAGTCCAGAGGAATCTGGAAGACAGAAAAGCTATTCAGAGCAGCAACACATTGACTGAAATTAGAGCTGAAACTGGGACAAAGGAGGGGGAAAATAAGGCAGTGAAGTGTGTGCCTGTTCTTTTTAAGATAAGACAGACTACATTTTATTTATGTCTAGGTAAGAGAAGGAGTTGGAGAAAATCGGAGGTGAAAGAGAAAAAAAGAGCATCCAGTAGAATTCTTATGTGTACTTCTTGGAAAAAGTCCCAGAAGTCTAAATTACTATATTGCTACAAGCTTCAACATTGTCTTCTTATTTAAAATGTCCTGAGGGACTTCTAACCCATGAAAGCTTATGACTGCATAGGAAGTTAAGTTTGTTTGTTGTTTCTATTTTCATCACAGCTGAATACTGGAAATCTGATCAAGGATTAGAAAAAATGTTTGAAAACACCAAGGTTACTATTAATATGTTGTATAATATCTTATTACAATCTGTGGCTTTTTTTTTCCCTATCATGATTCATAATTTGAATCCTCAGTGAATCCAAAAAAGCCCACAAGCCATACAAAAAGTATAAACCCCCTGGATGAATGCATTTCAAAAATGAGAGGTGCACTATATACAGATTTGATTTTCAGTGCATATTACCTACTACAAAAGAGGGCAAAAGATTTAATGAAGAATAGATAGCAAAATTTAAATATACTCAGCTTAATCAGAAAATAAGTTTTAAGGAATTTTCAATTGGCAACTGAAGTATGGAAAGAAAAATATCAAGTGTTCCTGTACTGACAGTTAATGATAAATGAATGATTTGAGACTAGCAGTCCTCAGAAAGTGTCCAGGCTTTCAAATTTGAAATGAAGTTCATACTAATGTAGCTTTTTTCATGAGTATTTTCTCCCAAGAAGCCATACGTCTCCTTTCTGGCTATAACTACCACTTCTTCCTCTTCACAGATTATTCTTTTTTTTTTTTTTTTTTTTTTTCTCTGTGATTCTCTATTTTTGTGTTTGTTCTGAATAAAACTTTTTCATCTTTCTTTTTCATTTCTTAAAATATGACTAAAAACAGGAACAATGGATTTATGAAGTGAAAAACAGTATTCCTAACACCATGCATCTCTGTGAAGAGTCTGAATTAGTCTTCTCAATACCCTGTAGGTACTGGACAGCTGCTGTTAGGTTCCTCCACAATGCCATCCCCTCTCCAGATCAAACAAGTACCAGGCCTGCAGATCCTGCTCTCAGAGTGACTGCTCAAGATGTTAATTGGCTTCATGGTCTCCTCCTAGACTCACTTCTTTTATTGATAATTTTCTATACTGGGGAGGCTGTAGCTGGACCCAGTACGCAGTATGTGATCTAATGCACACATCAGAATATGATACCTCAATTTTTGTAGGAATAGGAATTACTATTTATAGGAATAGAGAAGTACCACATGCTTCAATGGCAGAATCTGTGTTAATGGTTCACTTCTGTAATATTTATAAGTACTCAGTGTTATGGAGGAACACTGAAGCAGAATTCATAGGATTTACTCACATCCTGCTCATTCATATCAATCTGAGTACACATAACGAGATCAAAGAATATGATAAATACCTCTGTTTGTGTAAGCAGAAATTATTACGTGTAAGGAAATATGTTACTTCTGTTTCACATATCCACAAGGAGAACTGTTGAACCATTTTGTTAAATGGTATTAAATGTAGTTGCCTTGTTTGATGAAATATGATTAATTTTGAGTTCATAAAATGTAACTATGTGATTAATCTTATTTAAGTAATAAATGTTGAAAGAATTTATGGTAAGTTCTTGAATAAACTGAACTTCAAATATTACAATGAAAGATGTGGGAAGTACCTTACAGTGTAGATTCTTTCTAAAGATGCATATATATCCTGATTTCTGACTTAAGGAGTGTTAGTGTATAAAAATGATCTTGGACTTTGGCACCAGATTGAAATGCTAACTTTTTGAAAGACAGGTAAATATACATGTATATAAATGTGTGTATGCGTGTAAACACATACAAGTATTGTTATGGATCCCTCATATGCAACACGGAGAAAATCAATTGCTTGATACTTTGATATTCAAGTTCAACTTTCATAAATTCAGATACTTTAGACAGAGAATTAATACAATGATCCACTTCTGATATTTTGCTTGTAAACGAAGACTCCAGGGACTTCCAGTGAGGGAATATAAAGTGAAGCAAACTAGCAAACAGAATACATTACAGCATAATCCATTTGAGGATATACCTGTAGTAGTTCAGGAACGATCAGTACATCTACACAAGAACCCATTCTCAAAGACAAAACATCAGGGTGCCACTTTTGTTGGCATTGCTTTCAAAACCAGTTTCATGGCAATGACATGATCTGCTTCATGGTCCAGGATACGAAGCAGGCATCCTTTCAATTACCTGTACGTGTTCAAAGAGCGTTTGGATGTTGTGTTGAGGGACATAGTTTAGCAAGAACCATTGGTGAAGGGTGAACAAATGGTTGGACTGGGTGATCCTGTGGGTCTTTTCCAACCTTAGTAATTCTGTGATTCTATGATTCTATGTGCCTTGTGCTACAAATGGAGATAAATTCTCTTTCTGAAAACAACTTCACAGTCAGTCCAGTATCTGTGCTAAGAAATAAACTTTCATGAAAGAGTTTCTTGCACAGCATGGTACTTCCAGATATAATGGTCAGTGTGATGGAAACAAGCAATGAATGAGAAGGGGAATGGAAGGGATGAACAGAGTTCTGAAAGACTCTAAGGAACAGAAAGAGATAAAAGGAGAGATGTAGGCAGAGGTAAAGTTTAGAACACAGAGATATAAGAGGTTTCTGAAGTTCTCATAGAAAAATATATTAATATAAATAGAACACAGAGAAGAAGGTAAGGTAGCAAGGTAAACAAGAACTCCACAGCTAAGTCATAAATAAACAAAGTCATATTCTTCTGGGTATGATTTAGGAGTATTTGTTGTTGATTCATTTATCCTTATTTGTTAAATCAAATTTGGAAAAACAATCTTAGAATGACTGTGTTACCTACCCACATTTCTCACCTGAATAAAAGCAAAGAGAATCTAAAAGCACATATCTCTTACTTTATCCCAGTAAGAACATGCAAGTAGCCTTGCACACAGAATACAAATCTAGGAAAAATTGTCTGTGTAATGTTATTTCTACATATATGATCTTTCTTTTATGTTGAATATAATTTGCTGTAATACAAGGTGTATCAGAAATTCTGAAAAATTAATAAATGGCATGCATATAAATAAAGCAGAAGTTCTTTAATGTAGTTAAGACATATTGGCCTCATTTTGACTTTGCAAGTATTTTATTTTACTGAAAATAAGAAAAAAGATTATATGTCTTATATTGAAATTGTTTCCTTAATGATATTTCTCACATGGCTGCTGGCAAAACTAGCACTCCTGTGGTTATCACCATATTCAGACCTGTGGTTCTCACCAAGGGAATGAAGAATTGAGGTTGCCTAGTTTTCACTTTAAAAGTTTTGCAGGGTTTACTATTTCCACCTGCAAAGTTATATTTAGGAATGAGAAATGAGGCAAACTCATCACCCAGTCTGAGAATTTATTGCTGATTTTCCCCCTAAAGCTCCCTAAGTGATAGAAATCTTGAGCTGAGTCACTTCAGTTGTTGAATAGATAGAGTGGTGCCCAGCTAGAAGCAACAGCAACTTGATAATGAAACTATGATTTAGGGAACTAAAGGAAGAACTAATCCCCTCTCTAACATATAAGAGACTAGCTTTTTTTAACTGAATGCTGAAGTCAGACATATAAATCCAGAAAAACCTGGAGTAAGTTCCTCCTTCCTCCTACCTTACCAGACATAGTTGATTGTGCAGTGGCAATTCTTATTTTATAATGGCTATTTTGGTTAACCAGATTTAGTAGCTTACTCTAGCATCTGTGTGGACTCTCCTGTGAGCTAGAACTGTTCTACTGAGTAGAAAGTTGTGTTTTCAATCTTAATGCAACTCATCCCATCTCTCTGTACTCTTTCCCTTGCTTCTACAAGAGTAGTGATCCCTTCCCTTGACCTGATAGAAAGAATGATGTATTTTCCAACACAAAGTTTCTCCAGTAGAGAGAAAAATATGTTGTTGCTTCATGAATGCATAGAACATAGAACATAGAATCATAGGATGGGTTGGGTTGGAAGGGACCTTTAAGATCATCTAGTTCCAACCCCTGCTACAAGCAGGGAAACCTCCCTCTACACCACGCTGCTCAAAGCCCCATCCAGCCTCGCAATGAATGCTTCCAGGAAGAGGGCATCCACAACCTCACTGGGCAACCTGTTCCAATATCCACCACCCTCACAGTAAAGAATTGCTTTCTAATATCTAGTCTAAATCTAACTGCTTCCAGTTTAAAACTATTTCCCCTTTTCCTTTCACTTCATGCCCTTCTAAAAACTCTCTCCCCAGCTTCCCTGTAGGCCCCTTTCAGTTACTGGAAGGCCCCTACAAGGTCCCCCCCCGAACCTTCTCTTCTCCAGGCTGAAGAGTCCCAGTTCCCTCAGGCTGTCCCTGTAGGGTAGGTGCTCTAGCCCTCTGATTGTCTTTGTGGTCCTACCTCTGGACCTGCTCCAACAGCTCAATGTACTTCTTGTACTGGGGGCTCCAGAACTGGGTGCAATACTCCAGGTGGAGTCTCACAAGAGCAGAACAGAGGGGCAGAATCACCTCCCTCAACCTGCTGGTCACGCTTCTCTTGACACATCCCAGGGTACAATTGGCCTTCTGGGCTGTAAGCACATATTGCGAGCTTGGTATTGCCCTGACCCCGGTGCAGGACCTTGCACTTGTGCTTGCTGAACTTCATGAAGTTGACATGGGCCCACCTCTCAAGTATATCCAGGTCTCTCTGGATGGCATTTTTCTATTATTTCATAGTTACTGACTTACTAATTTAATGCTTCACAAAAACTTGTAAAACAGCCAAATGGGAAGATGAGAGAAAAATAATCCCCACAAAACAAAACCTCAGTCACCTATTAAAATTAGCTTCAGTTTGTCAGCTCTACTCAAAATATTCAATACAGATCCTCAAAAAAAAAGTTTTAGAAATAATATGGTGAACTCTAATACCATGTCTGATCATCCCTGCATATAGCAACAGACTAATGAATTTGCTACTATCTTCCTCAATGTATGTACGTTATAGGAAGCATATCCAACTAATTAGAATCTAAGATTACTAACATAAGTCTATTTGACAGACAGAAGCTTTTATTAAAGTAAGTCAGGTTCATTTAAGCCAAAAAGATGATGCTATTTTTTTTTCACATTTCCAGACACATGGAACAATTGTGTTTGTACAGAATATACCTCTATGGAACATTTACAGACCCATCAGCACAATATGGGCACATTGTTTACATCAAATATATCTTACTCACTGGTAATTCCTTTCAGCTTGATAATGTCTGAGTGTGATAGATTTGTCTTGCTATGATATTCAGAAAAGCACCTGAGCTGATACTGGTTACCTGTTTTATCGCAAGCATAGAGGGGATTGAAAACATTTGTAGCGTTTGTAGTCTTTGCCTTCTTCTGCCTCTGCCTCCTGAAATTCTCCCTCTTTGGACTAAGAAAGATGTGTCTGGAGGTTAAAAGACATGACATACTGGACAAATTGAACTTCAGAATTGAAAGATCATCCCAAATAAATTTTATAATTCCCCTGTAGTGGTCTGTTGCAAATAAATCTTGGTTTAATGGTTGCATTTGTACTCTCTTTTGGTATAAAGATTAATAGATTTTTACAGAATCTGAAGTCAGAAGGGACCATTAGATCGTATAGCTGAACTACTTGTATATCTCTGCTCATTACATTTCACCAACTTGCCCTTACCTTTGGTCAGTTAATTTCTGTCAAACAGAAGTACGTCTTCCAAAAAGAAAGTCAAACTGACTGCAAGATACTTGGGCATGCTGAATTTATGTTGATAATTTATGTCAACAGCTTATCAGTAGAGGTAGATGTGAATCTTTTCTATTAGGCAATGCCTGATGATATTGGAGTTATTTCACAGAAATACAGGACTGTTGAGGACAAAATTGACTTCTAAAGATCTCCTATCTATCAACATCTCAAAAAAAAAATAAATTATAAATGCTTGTAATATAAATCAATTTGTTCTCAATTCATTACATTACTAATGGTTTCCTTGGCTTATCCTGTGCTGATTTGTTTTGTTTTGTTTTTTTCATGTGATGTGTATTAATCAGATAGCTCTCTTGGTTCTCATTTAATGTAACAAATCTGTTTGCTGTCTACTTTCCTCATACATATATTTGCATTGGAAAGCCAAAGCAGGGAAGTAATTAAAAGAAACAAAAACAAACAAACAAACAAAAAACAGGCACAACTTAAAACAGCCTTGTTGTATAATTAAACACATATTACCAGCTTTTAGTCTTTAAAAGAGAGACTTGCTATTCTGTTGCTGTATTTGCTAATTATACTTAAAATACACTTTACAAATTGCATAACCCAATTATATATAGAAATGGCTCTGGTTGCTGTGTGATGGTCTAACTGAGGCATTTCTTATTCAAGTCCGAAGCTTTGCTTTTCTCATCTTTTCATATCTACTGTTAGTGGAACAGCAGGGATTTCAGATATCAGAAGTGTGTTTATTCAGGAATACAGAAAATGAAAGGTGTGTGTAGTGCTTTTCAAAGACACAGTGGCAGCGATAATCTAATAGCAAAGACAGTGAATGAACACACAGTTTTGGTTGGCTGAATAACATTCAGCCATCAAGACAGAAAGATGACATTTTTTATTCAGAATATAAAAGTAACTTTGTATTACACTTTGTTTTGCAATCAGTTATCTAGATACCCTCTGGACAGTCTCTAAAACAGCAAGCCTGAATGTGAATTTATTTGCACATAGATTCTTAGCTCAGTTGATGAACTGAGGTGAACTGCCCCAATGAATGTAAAATCAGCAGTGGTCTACAGTACATCACAGAAGAATTATACTGTGCAGTTTCTGCATCAGTGAAGTCTGTTGCTGCTTAGTGTGCCAAAATGTAGTTATATTCAAAAAGAAGCGAGGATCAAAGAGGAGACAAAGAAAAACTGAAAGCAAGAAATGCAGGTTACCTGAATGTGATCTATGCACTGTGTCACCAACTAGTAAATATTTAATTGCAAATAATATTAATTCAAACAGTTATAATTATGTATACATTAAAGCTGAAGTTTTAAATGTTGCTTTTACAAGGAGTAAAATGAAGTTCTGTGAGGGCCAACTCTAATCTTCACTACTACATCATTTCTTACAATAGACTGTTGCCTTCTGCATACGCAGGAATTTTTACCAGTCATTTTAAACATATAAGACCTGGTTCTCTCTCTGATGTGTATAAATAGTAATATACAGTGATGGTGTTCCATAAAAACTGAAGTTAAATTTCTCCTTTTTATTTCAGATAAGAGATCATCCTTCTTTTTGAACTTAAAGGCAGAAATTATCTTCCCCTCCTCTGGCCTGGTGAGGCCACAGCTGGAGTACTGTGTCCAGTTCTGAGCTCCACATTCAAGAAGGGCAGGGAACTTCTAGAGAGAGTCCCTGAGAGACATCATAAAAGGTGATGAGGGGCCTGGAACATCTGCCTTCTGAGGAAAGGCTGAGAGATCAGGAACTGTTCAGCCTGCAGAAGAGAAGACTGAGGAGGGATCTTTATCAACACTTCAAAAGATCTAAAAGGTGAGAGTCAAGTGGCCCCTGGATGGAGCCAGGCTCTTTTTGATGGTGCCCAGCAAGAGGACAAGAGGGCACTGGCACAAACTGAAGCACAGAAAGTTCCATAGAAGCACAAGGAAGAATTTCTTTGAGGGTGACAGAGCACTTGAACAAGCTGCCCAGAGGGACTGCGGAGTCTCCTTCTCTGGAGGTACTCAAAATCCACCTGGATTCTTTCCTGTGTAACTTGCTGCAGCGAATTTGACTTACAAGGGGGTTGGACTAGACGATCTCCAGAAGTCCACCTCAATCCCTATGATTCTGCAGTTATGTGATCTTGTGATTTTGTGATTTTGTGAAGTGTGTTCCTCTTAGATCATTTTGATTTAGAATTATATATAATTCCTTTTTTAAAAAATTATATATTCATATGCAAGTTGAATATAAATTTAAATATTTTGAAAAAAGAGTCTTTTCAGTTTTTCTATACATTGCTTATATAACACTTTCTCTACAGATCTGAAAAGGAGAAGATCACTGAAGAGAAAAATATTGAAAGCCGTATATGAAACATAAGGTAATCTCTCAGCTCCATTTCATCATGCAGTTATATCAGGTGTAACTACTTAATAAGGTTAATAAACACGTATCTTTGAGGTTCAATGGCTATCATTTTCCCTGGTTTATGATTGCAATTAGCTTTTTGGATGCAGGTCTACAAAAACTTTCATAACAGCGTGCATTCATTGACAGTATTAGAGCTAATATCGTTCCTGGTATGTGCTTATTAAGTTCATCACACTGAGTGGCATCTTGACATTTATAGCCTCTGGATGCTAGCTGGATGAGTTTATAAGCCTAAGACAGTAGTTTATACCAACATAATCTTTTTGTATCCAAGAAGCAAACCTCAAGCAGTTGAGCAGAAGGAATCACTTTTCTCTCCCTTGATCAAAACTGTTGGAGAAAAATAATTTTGCCTTTCAGTCTTCAGTGTGATAAAGTCAATGGAATGTTAAGAAGCTTAGTAAATAAGTTGTTTGGTACTCCTTTCAGAATAAATAAATAAATAATAGTATAAACATATATGTTAAATATATATATATATAAAGATATAGGTCTTTACGTTATAGGTTTAGTTATTTAAACACCATAATATGACAGCCACATCTATTCACTACAGTGAGGGGTGAATCAAAGAATTACAAAGGATAATGCATTAAATTATATAAAGCTATTCATAGTCACACACAGATCAGTTCTGATCTATCACTGATGATCACTGTTTGCAAAAATGTAGCTAAGCATTGAAGACCAAAAATTTTAAAGATTTATATATCCATTAAGTCATTTATTAACAATTATGTCTCATTTGAGTACATTCTGTACATATAATCTGTGTCAACATTTGCATTTATCACTGTAAAACAAAATGATGACAACAAAGTGATTTTTTACAGTTCTTTCTTAACAGTATAATTTATTACAATGGCAAGAAAGAAGCCCAGGATAATATTTGCAGTTTGCTAAATAAATATTTCTTAATTTAGTTAGCCGTAGCTAAAACAAAATCTTCTCAGGAATTCAAATTACTTTAAAGTCTCCGTGGTTCTCTGGTATTGCCTCCATGCAAATCAAATAAATGGGACATAAATGTCACAACAATGTGAAACTGTTTTCCATTCATACATGCCCTTTCTGATTGTTTTATTTAGCAGAGTCTCAGTGGTCCCTATGGAACTGATTACACTGAGGAAAAAATATATACATGAAAAAAATGCTTACTAGGTAACACCTTCCTGTCACCAGGTGCTCATCTGCTGCTTTCTGTTAATTTCTTCTGAAGGAAATTTTTTATCATATCAGTTGTTAAGAACCACAGGCTATTGTGCGAGCATAAAACTAACCCAAATGAAATCAGATCAACAAGCTATTGAGTAACAATTACATTTTTTTCAACAAACATCTATTTATTTGTTTGCAGAAATAAAACAAAACTAATTATGTCTATCACAGCAATGATAGAGACAATGGGCACAAACTGAAACATTTGATATTATAAACATTAAGAACTTCTTTACTGTGAGGATGACTGAGCACTGGTACTTTTCCCAGAAAAGCTGTGGAGTCTCCTTCTCTTGAGATACTCAATTTCCATCTGGACAATGCCCTGGGCAATGTGCTCTAAGGGATTCTCCTTGAGCAGAAAGACTAGATGATCTCCAGAAGTCCCTTACAACCTCAACCATTCTGTGATTCTGTGAAATTTATTACTTAGTCTTCAATTGTCAGTGTGTATGTGTACCAAATCTCTCTACTTCTGTCATAGATTGTATAGATTTAGAGCAAGAAAGGCAGTTTTACAAGAATGAGAATATTCCTTTCATCTCAACCAGAATATATTGTTTGTATGATGTTGTGAACACATACATTCATAAGCATAAAAACATCTGTACAGGAACTGTATAACCTACCATCAAGCAATTTTTCTGAAAATATTAATAACGGGGACATAAATTCATTTTACAGTAATCTGCTCAATTTGCCTCTGAAGTATTTTTCCCAGCATCTGATCTACCATCTTGCCTGGCTAGCTGTATGGCATTGAACTGTAGCATCCTTCTCATTAGGCAGTACAAAATCATGGCTTCTAGATATACTTCTTTCTCTTATTTATCTCATAGAATGGTCAGAAAATAGAGGAAGAAAAATAAAACAAAGAAACAAACAAAAAAGGAAAAAAATTACAGTGAAACCTATTAACTTCTTCCTTTCTTCTTTTGAGTAAAGCTAAGAGAATTTCTATAAGCTACTACTGCTTGCTCAGAAGGCCTTTTCTTTTAAGGATCTTTCTCCTTCTCTGGAACACATATATTTGATTTAGTTCACATTAATCAATGTATGTATGAATATACGTATGTATATATACATACATATATATATACAAACAGTTATAAACAGGAGATAAGAAACAAAAAGTGTTAAATGAAAACTAGTGTTACATAGTTTTTTTAATAATTATTTCTTCTGGCTAATCAAAAGTATTTCATTCTAAGGCATTTTTATATATTTTGAAAAGGTATCAAAAGAAAAGGGCAATACACTAACTTCTGAGTAATTTCTGCTTAGTTTGCTGAAAGAAAAAGACAAGTTTTACTGTTTCTAGTGTTCAGAGTCAATAAATCTATATGCTAGTCCACTTCATCCATTCTGATGAAAAGAGAAAACTGGAAGATAAATTCTTGCTCAGTAGGAAAAGTGCCTTTGAAAGGGTTATTATTTTTTCCCCCTAAGACATCAAAAAGTGTAATAATTCTATCCTATGAATTCTGAATATTTTGAAAATATTTTAAATATTTTAACTCATTGTCAGCTACTCCCCCAGAAAGGAAGGATGTTTTTAGATTTGATTACTATAATGGTGATGGGGATTTGGTCATATCTGTTGTTGACCATATTGCTTAAAAATTGTAATCATTTGTTGACTGTGAACAATTGCTTACCTGAGAAGTGAAATATGCAAAACAGAATTGCATAATTCTGAAAGAAACCACACTATTTTGTGAAACAATTTTCTTTTCCTTTGTCTAATTTTCTTTCTGTTAACTATTCTTTTTCAATCTCTTGAAATTTATTTCACAAGAAAAGCATATGATAAAAAAATAATGCACACAAAAGGCAAAGTTCAGGAATGTTTTCTTTCTCTGAGGCAGAATTACTTTTCCAAATTCATCCCTACTGTGACTATTGAAATGAGTGGAACAGCATCAAACATACTTTAGGTGTATTTAATGAACAAAGGAAAAAACAGATGGTTTTGTTCTTGCTGGGTTTTGTTTGTGTTTCTAGGTAAATGCAGCTAGTCTCCCTTTTTTAGCATTGGAAGTATTTGTATAATGTTCTGGTCAAGTTTAACACAAACCCAATTATATCTAACCCCCAAGCTTTTTGAAAACCCATAGGATTAGTGAGAGTCTTAATAAGCTGTCCAACTTGTAATCTACTGCTTATCCACAGTAACTGAGGGGGGAAAGAGGAACAGGTCAGTCTTTTAGAAAATCCTCAGAAAATGCTATTCTTTGCTATGTCAGATTAGGAAAAGGAAGTTACTAGGAACATCTAAAAATTTTGCTGTGAGACTGGTGTAAGTCTAATTATTTTGTTGGATTACAGTGCCCCCAGTGAGAATTAACACTGGCTAAACTTCTAGCTGAGAAAAGTTGCTGTAGCAGTCAATTGTTCTTATGAAAAAAATTATGAAGTGGCACTACGTGGAATTTTTTACTTTTTCCCCCAAAGACATATTCCACAATTTTCACATTACTTTATACAGAAAGAGAACACTGAAAATCAAATTTTCTAGAGATCAGACACCGAGAGAAAATGTCAAAATTTTTATCTTATAATTTTTATTTTAACAGATCAGGAACCATAAACTGTCAAGTATGATTGTTTATGTGCCAGTCAAGTTTATAAAGACTCATAAAACATGTATTATGTAATCAATATGCAAAATATTAACATTACAGTATATATAATTTAATGTTATACAACCATGATGCATATTGTATTTAAATATTTAATGGGATTTTGGTACAGGACAGTCATGATTTAAAATGGTGGTAAGAGCATCTTGAAAGTGTCAATAAATATGTGAACAATAGTGGTTTGGAGAGCACGACATAAAATTTTACTTCATCAAAAACTCTAATAAATACCACATTGAAGTAAATACGATCATGATGACAAGACAGAATGAAACTAAACATATACATTTTTCATTGCCACAAAAATGAATCTCTCTAGTTACGTTGTTTGGATTGCTCTCAATCTTAAACATTTTAAGCAACTATCTTACATAGTACATGAATGATACCAGTGAAAAAACTCTTTTCTCTTTTAAGATAGCTATTTCATTAACACTTCTGACTGTAATTAATATGCTAGGCGAGTTACTGGCAATTAACTTTCTAGCACCCCAAATTCACCTTCTCTTCATTATTTCAATTTTGAACAAAAAGGTCATTTTTTACCAATGCTTTCATATAGCACTTAGGAATATCTAACTTTGAATAAAATATGCTTTTGTAAGAAGTAAACAGAACTTCTTGTAATAGGCCATCTAGTAATGTTGAGACACTTAAGAAATCATGAGGCACTACTTTGCCAAAGATAGTCTAGGTGTAGTTGACAAATCTTGAGAGTGGGTTTGACTTCTGAGGTCTTTTCTCATTCACATATTTCTACATAGCTGTAGTTTTATAAATTAAAACCTGAAAACCATTGAAGGGGGTATCATATGATTCAAAATGTTGTTACTCTCTGAAGGAAAGTAATTCTATAGTATGATGAGTGTGAATACTAAAAAAAAAAAAAAAAAAAAAAAGAGTAATTGGAATACTGTTATTTTACTTAACGAAGAGGAACATTTAATATTGGTATTGATTATAAAAATAAATTATCAAATGATAATTAGTACTAAATGTATGCATGTGTGTAAATGCATGTGTGTAGGCAGACATGCATATTAAGTTGCACATTATTACCTAATATTAAAATTACCTAGTTAATTACAAAGGTCTTCTTTGTCTACAAAATTTCTGAAATCAGTAGCACCTTAATGATTTTAAATCTTCAAAAGAATTTTTTTGTTTGTTTGTTTTGAGAAGTGTTCAAAAAATATCACTAATTATTCTTTAGTGGGAAATATTTTATGTACACATTTTTCTACTCTGCTGTGGATAATCTGTATATAGCTGATGGCAGTTGTGCACTGGAGATGTAAATAAATAGGTAAGGAAAATGGGTAATTTTTTAGGGTGGTATAAATGTGCAGAGTTACAGCTCCACTGGACTACATGTAAAAAGGATCTCCAGGCTAATATAGAGGAAATCAAACACAAATAATTGTCCTAGTATGATATATTGAGCCAGTAGGACAAAACTTGCTATTTTATTTATTTACTTTATTTTTTTTTTTAAATTTGAAGGTTATACATTGAGAAGATTAGAAACGGGAAGAGCTATAATTTAGCATTTAGCAAAGCTAAGAGTTACCCTGAGACTTTCTAGACAATTTATCAGTCTTCTTGTCAAGTACTTGTAGTTCAAGCAAAATGCATGAAAATAATGAACACAGAGTGCACAAAGATATTTCCAAGATATTTTATTGAATAAAAAGTTACAGAAATAGATCCATGCAAAGCTGTTTGCTACTGCCAACTATCATTAATAACGGTATTATTTGTCTTAACAGTGGAGCTATATGCATACTAAATTGTTTACTTTAACTATACTTTCAAATTGAATGAGTCCTTACATTTTTTCCATGCTTTTCTTTATATGAAAAATAATTACCAAATGAAAATCTAGTTCCCCCTAAGAAAGTGTATTTCAGTATTAGAAATCCATGAAATTAAGGGATATCTGTTAGCTTTAGAGTTCCTTTGAAAAGTTTTCCCTTTAACTTTCATCAGTATCTACTCATTGTCATGCTTTCCTTTTATTTGTTGAACTAAACAAATAATTTTGAATTGCTTTGAAATAAGTTCATGCAATATGATACATAAAAGAAGCTGAAGAAGCATGCTGTTCCTCAATAGATGCAGATCTGATATAGAAAACAGGTAAATCAAATTCCTCTAGACACATGGTTTACAGTAAATGCAATGAACAAGAGCCTGCCTGCTGTGCTTGTAAAAATCTGCACCAGCAGAGGTGTGCCACAGTTTCACAGCTGCTAAGACAGCGCTGTTTCTGAAATGCACCGCCTCACCAGGCTCACATCCACTGTTTCATTTTCATAAATGTCCAGCAAGTGTCAGTGAATGTCAATGGGTGCAGATCTTTCTGCCAGATATTGGCTGAGAGAATGAGCCTTGCCCAAACAGTCTTCCATTTGTTCATTCTTATCTTCCGAGGAGGGAAATTCCTCCTCTGTTTCTCTCCTCTCTGAGCAGGTAAGTGCTGTACAGTGTCCCTTCCCAAGGATTATCTGTCCACCTGCATGCTTGAGTAGGAAAGTAATAGAGTAGAGAAGAACAGCCAGCCAATAGTAGCTTTTGATCTGGTCGTTGGGCTAGTCAGACTTAGCCATAATTGGATTCATTCAGACTTCCGGTGTGAAATTGCATCCTCAGCAATATAGATGCAACAATACGTCTTTTTGAGAAAGAGCTGCTGTTTTCTAATTGAGACCTCCAATTAGTCTTGTAGTTCAAGACATATCTGTACTGCTGTGGAGTACAATCCTCCATTATTTAATTTATTTTCCAAGACCATTATTGCTGTTTTTTCTCCTTTCTTATTTCCTCACCTAAAGAGATGTTTCTCCTCTCTACATGCATTTAGTACTTTCATAATTGCAAATCCAATGTTACAAATAAGAGATTATGCCTGCAGGATACAAATAAGATTAGCATAATACTCTGAAACAAAACAATGTTTCTCATTTAAAACATTAAAATGTTTTATACTTTCATAGATTAATAGAAAATAATTGCTTATGTTATATATAATTTATATGCAGTTCTACATTCAAGTACATAAATTGTATTTATTTTTACAGTTGTCATGATGTGATATTTTCAAACAGTAATTCTCTAAAGTTTTGATATTTCAGAACAATTTACTTTTAACCATATCATTCATTTTTGTCTCTGGAGAAAATAAAGGTTTTGTCTTAGTTTTCTTAGTTTTTGTTTGTTTGTTTGTTTGTTTGTTTTGTTTTGTTTTGTTTTTAATCCCCTTAAATTAACATAAAGTAGGCAGAAGGCATTATGGAACTCAGAGGACAAAGAAGTAGAACAACAGGGAGGAATACAGAAAATATGGAAGCAAACAGATGTTTAAAAAGAAGCAAGATGGAATTGAAATGGGACCACTGAACTTCCAGTGCCACTGCTCTGAGGTGTCATACAACAGTTCAGCTATGATGGAAACCTGAGTAAGAACAAAAAGCTTGCAAAACAAGAGATTTTCTTTAGCACTGAGTGCAACAGGCCCTGATCTTACGAAGCATGTACCTATTTTTAATCTTCTAATTCTTTTAAATTAGCTGAAAATTTCTTGGCCTTCTGCATTTGTATCATCCATAATCCTTTTTCTTTTTTTTTTTTTCTACGTGGGAAAAACTGTTCCCTGGATATTTGAGGAAAGAAGCCTCATGCCTTTTTTCTTCCTTTAAACCTTATGAAGTAAATCTGTAGAGGAGTGCAAGAGATTATTCCTTTTGCACCTTTGTCCCAAAGCTTGCTGAGAAACACAGATAGACAAGTCCAACTGAGCCCTGGTCAGAGTTGGAACAACCTTTTGTCAGAAGATTTGCAGGCCAGGGGCAACCAGAGAGAGATAAGCAGTAGCTTAATGGCTGGGAGCAGTCTTTTGTGTGGGCTCATCTCGAGGGAGATAGCCATCTCAGGGGGTACTGCACATGACTTTTACCTAAGCACCCAGGAATGCCACATTGGCAGAAGAAGAAACATAAAAAAGGGACCTACAAACAAGAGTGTATATGCCCGACATCAAATGCCTCATGAGGTGATACCTGCCTGCTGATGGGACTCTTCTGGTTCTGCTTTATCACTGTACCTGCCTGCTGCCTAAGGCCGTCCACTCTCCTGCTGCTCTCCCCTGCGCTTTTGCTCCTGTATTGGCCTCAGAACATCAGTACGGTGTGCAATGGGATGCTGCTGGATCTTGGTGGTGACTATCCCCGCTTTACATAATTCTTACTCCTTTCCTAGCTTTTTTATTGCCTGCTTTCCCTTCCCCATCACCCTAATTCGTAATTGTCGCCGCCTCCCCTTCCCCATCTCCCTGATTGGGATTTGTAATAAACTGGTTGGACCAAAATTTGAACCGTTGTTTCTTAATCTCGTGGTGGCTATACGTATACCAAAGAACTTCCTCTTGCTCTGATAATCAGAGTGAGACAAGGAGTAAGATGAAAAAAAATAAGTAAGAAATTGGTTTCCATAAAAAAATACTACATGTATGTCTTAAATACTAACAATTTATTTTTCACTAGACTTTTTTTTTTTTTTTAACTTTTTCTTTTGATTTTGATTAATTCCTTTACTTCCAGTAGTTCCAGGACTATGAACTACTGTCAGCCTAGAAACTGGATCTTATATATAGCAGACAGCATTACATCTAAGGAAAGTACTCCTGTGTGATACTTGTACAGACTGTAAAACACTCAATGAGTATTTGGACTAGAAGATTTTATTTAAGCCTGAATTATTACTGTTACTGACTTTGTGATTTTCCTTAAGGGAATGTGTCTGCATGTAACTTCTCGGTATAGTGTAAAAACTTGACACTTTCTATTACTTTACATTAATGAACACCATATGATTTACTTTAACCATCTGTTTCCAGCTGGATATATGCTGTTTACCATATTGTAAATTGTAGTCTGAAGTGAAAAGAAGCTCATTAGAATTATTTTTAGAACAAAAACATTGAAAGAAATTTAAATGCAGAATTTCTTTTTTAAGATGAAACAACTGCAACAGAAAATGGAGACAAAATGGGGGGGGAAATGAAAAAAGAAAAATTAGCCTCCGCTTTAATTGTGGAAAGAACAGTACTTGACAACTGAAACAATAAGTTAATATGTGCTAAATGCAGAAATAATTTCATCAAAAATACCTGAAAAGTATTTCATTTGTATGTTTGTAGCTTAAGTTTTAAAGAACAGTATGGGCTGCATGCTTACAACATTGCTTGGTTATATCCACACAAGATTTAACTCAGGAAATTTCACATTCTCTGAAATATATACTTGGAGATTTCCAAGTGGAGCCAATTTTTGCAATAAAGTTCCAGCTTTTTAGCTGGAAAGTTCATTGAAATGTTAACATTCAGTAATAGCTCAAAGGGTGAAAAAAAGCAACTGTCTTTAATTGACAGACCCTTAAACTAAGTGCTGAAGGATAACAAACAAGAATAAAAATACATCAAAAACATTGAACACGCTGCTTCTGATGAAACTTCTTTTTCCATAAGAAAACATCCTTTTATAAAGTGCTATATTACACGTGATGTCATTCTCAGGTTCTTTAAAATATTGATTCATAGGTTCATGAAAGGCTGGTCCTACTTAACCAACCTGATCTCCTTCTGTGATCAAATGACCTGCCGGGTAGATGAGGTTGAAAAGCTGTCAATGCAGTCTGTCTAGACTTCATCAGTGTCTTTTACACTGCCACCCTTCTCCTGGGGAAGTTAGCAGTCCCTGGCTTGAAGTACACTCTTTGCTGGGTAAAGAACTGTATGAAGAGCCAGGCTCAGAGAGTTGTGGTGAATGGAGTTAAATCCCGCTGGTGACCGGTCACGAGTGGTGTTCTTCGGGGGTTAGTACTGAGGCCTGTTCTTTTTAATATCTGTTTAATTCATGACTTGGAGGAGGGGACTGTGTGCACCCTAAGCAAATTTGCAGATCACACCAAGTTGGGAGGAAGTGTCAATCTGCCTGAGGGTAGGAAGACCCTTCAGAGGGATCTAGATTACTGGGCTGAAGCCAATGAGATGACATTGAACATGTTTAGATGTTGTACTAAGGGACATGGTTTAGTGGTGAAATATCGGTGATAGGTGGACGGTTGGACTGGATGATCTTGGAGATCCCTTCCAACCTTGATGGTTCTATGACTGTGAAGTTTTCTTCCCAATGGCTTGCAAGACAGTAAGAGTTTATGTTTACATTTTCTTAGAAGGCATGATAACATTACATTTAGAATCCCAACATTCATTAAAAATCTTTTTTATACATTTAAATACTTATCCACACTCACAGAGGAAATGATAGAAACAGCTCACACCTTTTTCATGATAGATTATTTTTATTATTTTAATTTTCTTCATAAACAATTTCTATGGCATCCTTTTGAGTCATGGATTGAACACCAATACCTGAATGTTGTGCTTTGTTTCTGTTATTCCTTGAAGCTGTGAAATACAATAAAAAATATGGAGTGTTATAAATGTTTGCTTCTATTTGTTTTGTTTCTTCAAACATCTCTCTGCATATGTTTTAGACTGATTTCAGAAGAGCAGATTTTTTTGTCTCTATTTTTCAGACATCTGTTATGATTGTCTATAGAGCTTTTAATAAAAAAAAAGCAATACGTCATCTACTACAGAGATGGAGATATAATTAATCTAATCTACATCACTGTGAGGATACCTTCTGCCAAGCAGTTTTAGACAATGACAACTTGTCTTCCAAGTCCTTTACTTACTTTGCAGACACTGAAAACTTCAGCTCTCAAGAGCTCACGTAAGAGTTGTTCATGTGAAAATCACACATTCATAGAATTATCTAGGTCCAATCACTTTGCTTTGGGGAGAGTTGTCAACCACTAAATCAAGAACTGGATCAGGCAGTCCAGGGCCCCATCCAACCTAGCCTTGAATACGTCAAGGGACCAGGGCATCCACAACTTCTCTCGGCAACCTGTTCCAGTGTCTAACCACCTCAGTGAAAAATTTCTGCTTGACAACTAATCTAAGTCTTCCCTCTTTCATTTTAAAATCATTTCCCCTTCACTTATCACTATCTACCTATGTAAAAGTTGATTGTGCTGTGGCTTCCAACTCCTCCTGCTTATTTCACAGACTGCATATACTGATGTAGAGGCACTTCAGCTGGGCTACCAGCAATGTTACCTTCTCAGAGCAGCACACTCAGAATTTTTTTGTGACAACTCAAAGGCTTTTCCCTACTGTTTCCTAAAGTGACAGGATTCCAGGGCCCTTCTCTGTGACACAGAACTCTGTCCTCTGCCCCCATTAAATCTAGTTTAAAGCTCTGGTAGTCAGTCTAGCAAACTTACTTCCCAGAACACTTGCAACAGAGCTGATCATATCAGAGATCAATTATTAAGGGTGGTTTTACTGCTTTTAAATGCCCCACTGTTGCTACTGGCCTCCGCACACCTTGTCAGCTGCTTTCATGAGCTGCTGTCATGAGGGCTAATGGCACAGTCAGCTCCTCACAGTTCACTCATAGATAGCAGAATTTCCCCTCGCCTGCTGAGGGATTCCCTGCTTCATTGCACCAGGCATGATCACCTTGGAGATTGATTGAGTACAAGGAGATACTAATATCATTCTTGATAGAGGTTTAGCATAACACTATCTTTTTTTTAACTCAGACACATGAAGGAGAGTCACAAAAATCTTGTTTTTTACTTGCTTTTGATGTACTCAACAAGATGTTTAGTCACAGCTTTCAATTTGCAAATGCATATATTATGCTTTTTAAATGATGTTATCAGAATTTCCTTGAAAAAAAAAAAATCTGGTTCTAACCTCATTCAATTCAAACTGTGAAGGGACACATGACAAAATATAAGTTGAAATGAAAGATGATATCAGACACAAAAAGACTGGTTTGTATGGAGGAAATGAATAATCCAAAATGTTTCACTTAAACAGTTTAACTACAGACTCTGGTTCCCACCCACCCTAGGAAAATCAACTAAGGAAAAAATGGAGGCCTGATTTTACTGCAACAGTAAAAAAACAAACAAACAAACAAAAAAACTGAAAAAATAAAACATTTTTTAAAATTCACCCGGATCGTTATATTTTTTAATGTGTCAAAGAGAAACAGTACTATCATCAGTGGGATAACAAAAATGTTTAAGATGCATGAAATAGAGAAGGGTCAATTTATGGAAGATAAACATACGTTTTTCAAAGTATTTTAAAGTGCATTTGTGAACCAACATGATTGTTTTATAGTTAGAAGTTGTTCTTCTTGTACGAAATAATCAAGGAATTTTTTTTTAGTATTCTTTTTTGTTTTTTTTTTTTTCCTCCAGATTTATTCCTTAAGTTGAATGTTTTAATCTTCAGCTGTGGTGATTTTTGTTTGGACAAGAAACTAATTTTTATCATTGAACTATATTCTACCGCATTCTAAATCTAGATTGAGCTCTTACTCTAAATCACTTGCTCTCTTTTCTTATTATAATTTATTTGTTGAATGCATCTAGCTTTGTAGCTGTTATTTTAAAATTATAGATGTGCTGCTTTTGTACACATTTTCACTTTTTGGCTGTTTCCAAAGACTCATCTGACCATACTGTCTCATTGGATTAGTCACAAAAATTACATGTTACTGGAATTTCATTGATTTCCATGTAATACATAGGCAACAGCTTGCTGGTATGTTTGGTTTTAATAAAACTGAGAAATATTTCATTCCTCAGTAGACATTACTTCTTAATCAGGTCCAGAGTGAGAAGTGTTGCTGAAATTTTTAAATGCAACATTGTATACTTTTCTAATTTAAGAAGTATGATAATCAAGATTATATCACTAAGGCTCTTTACTTTGGAAATTAAGTTGTAAGTCAACAGTAATTGTTTTTACCTTGACTTGCTAGAGACCTCACAAGCTGGTTTAGAATACAGCTGTTTTAAAATGATATAGCATTTTATTTTTAGTTTTAGTTTTTAGTTTTCTGTTTTGTTTTGGTTTGGTTTTTCTTTGGTTGCCGGGTGGGTTTTTTTTCTTCCTTGTTTTTTGTTTTCTTTTTGGAGGTAAATAGAAGGTTGGCTGTCTAGCTGTTGTGTCTTTTCTTGAAAAGTATGGTTCTTTCAGCTACCTTATTGATTTCTGCTTAAAACAAAAAGGAAAGAATAAAAAAAGGGAGGAAGAAAGCATAAGCTAGTATTTCTCTCAGTCAATTCTAGCTGAGAGCCTTCTGTCTCATGGAAAGTGCCTAGGCCATCAGTATTAGTTTGCATTGGGTTGATTTGTTCCTGAGATCACCTCAATGGATGGGTATCATGTAATGCAACAAGGTAATTACAGACACTGAGCTAAGCTGAGTTCAAGGGACTTATTCATCTATTTGACTGGATGATCAACCCAGAGAAAACGTGATTTTTGGACAAAAAAAAAATACTAGACAAGGTTTTGTATACTGTTCATGCAAACTTTCTCCCTATTTTGTGAAGAAAGGCTACTGTGAACTAGTCTTAACTAAGGTTAACAAAAGAAGGAAAATAAAAAGATAAGCTGGGATTTTTGTTTTTTTATTTTCAAGAAGTTTCTGAATGAATATCAAAGTAGTGTGGAAATGAGACAAATTAAAAGTAGAATTGTACTGTTTCTTTATATGATAGTACAGAAAAGTCTTTACCTGTGAATAGGGTAATCTGGGGGAGCAAGTCATTTGTTCAAGAGTCTTCTGAAATTTATTGCAATTATAAAATTTAATAAATGTTTGACAATAAGTATTCCTGTAAATCCCCAAAGACTATCAGATTAAACATGGGCTGCTTAGTGTGGCTTAAAATGCTTTCAACAGCTTTTTGTCCTAGTAAGAAGTCCATATTTTATGAAATAGGTAAAAAAATGTGAAGCTTTTCAGTAGTCTAACCCCGAGGTCAAAAAGACATAAAATCCCCAGAATCAGCCCACAGAAGCCCTGACTGAATTGTGGTTGATGACTTTATGTACGAAGTTCCAGCAATGGGCCCAAAGAAATATCTTGGGCAGTCTTGAAATGTCTAGTGGGTAAAAACAGCAACCTTACTATGGAAGTATGTAAGGTAGAAATGGCTTCAAAAGAAAAACGCAAACTTAAATATGAAGTTTTTCTTTTTTTTTTTTTCCATTGTCATTACTGTTTGTTGTTTGTTCAATTCAGAAACGCAAGGCTTACATTTCCAGAAGAACATTTCCCAGAATCGGCAATGTGAAATCCAATAAATAAAAACAAAATATGCTCAAATACTGAAGAGGTTGTTTGAAACACATTTTAAATTCTTAAGATCCAAGAAGAAAGTTGTAATGCCTAAATTAAATTAAATAAAAATTGCTGCATTGATTACCACACCCTAATCAAATGAGAAAGAGGAGTTTATTTTAAAACTAGTTGGATTTGTACTTCCTGCTGTTATCACAGGTGATATCCTTCCAGATGGCTATCACCAACTACAAACTTATAAAAGTTTATTTGTTATTAAAATTGGATTTTAGATATACTATGTACCACCCATTACTTTAATGATTATTAGGGGAGCTACCATTTTAAGAGGTCATACAGCTTGTCACAGGAGCTTTTAAGCTGATAAAGCAGACTTGCACATGTAGTGGATATGTGTTTTTGTTGTTTTTGTTTTTGTTTGTTTGTTTGTTTTTTAATCTTTAGAATGCTTCATTTAGGGAAAATAACAGACGTCATTGCTTTCTAAGTTTCAGAAATGACATTATTTCATTTCTCACAGAAAGAGAGAAGATTGAAGGCTAGCTTAAGTAGTTTGATAAATGAAGACTGAAGTTTGGAAATTCAGGAGTATGACTTTTGAGCTCAGTGTTCCTAATGATGAGCAGTATGGAAGATGATAAGGGGACTCTTGCTGAAACAGATTAATTTGCATTTGAAATGTCTGCTCTTAATTTTTGTATTCAGATATGAGATCGTGTGCCAGAATATTTATTCCAAGTCACTCAAACCCTTTGAAATATCTTTTTGTTTAAAACTAGAATGGTAATGTTAAACTTTCCTATAGATTTCAATTTAAAGCTTATTTTCAGTAAAAGACACAACAGCAACCCCTTTTAGACTAAATATGCTCTATCTGCTCTTTAGGTCATGGTTGCTGCTTTTTTTCATTGACAAGCAATCAAGGACAAAGTGATCTTTCTATTATTTTTATCAATTTTTTGCCTGTGCAAAGTTTTACACATCTCCCTGGGGTTTTAAGAATCCTCAGGATTTATCATTAAAATATATAGAGATGATGCACTTGCCATTTATTTCTTTTTTAGACTATGATAGTACTGAGATGTTATTTGCCTCATAAAACACAAGCAGACGAATGAAGGAATACAAAGGCTACTTTATTTGGATTTTCTCTTTTGTACTGTTTTCATTAAATTTTGTGTATTTTTCTATTCTTCGTTTTTTTGCTGAAGCTTTGACTGTATCTACATTATCATTCAAACCTAATTATAGATAATGACATACAAATTTCTTTAAGAGTGCAAAGTATGAGCCCTAATGAACCTCCTGGCATAGGATTAATTAGTGATACAAATACACCTGTGGAAATTTGTGTTTCGGCATTAATTACTGCAGTGATTTACTTCTTAAATGTTGATAAGAGCAACAGGAAAACGTCAAAAGCTTCACTTATTGTTCTAGTTACTTGATTTATCACACATACAAATCCACAGTGTGCAAAATGCAAGCAATACTATAAACATTTTCCTTTTTGTGTTTATGAAAGGAAAAACTTAGTTTTATTTGAAATGGTATTTTCAATTTTGCGAAGAAAGTTGTCAAAATAAAATTTTATAGAATAAAAATTTAAACCTTATCTACTCATTAGCATCACTGCTGTGACTTCTGCAGGAATTGGGAACACTAATCAAATGTCTCATTTGCATTTTGCATATCTAAGAAAAGCAGATTACTTTGCGTAAATTATAGCTAGTATCATAGTAAAGGTGTAATGTAGTATGAATGATTATCTTGTTTTTTCTTATGTAATGGCCTCATAATATTTGATTTTTTGTTCCCCTTATTTTTGTTGAAAATAATAAGTATGCAACAATCAAATCATTATTATTTTATATACATTTTTGATTCTATCTAATACTTCAGATGACATACAATGACCAGCCTGACAGCAAATAAAAGCAATTTGACTATGAACATTGCCTGTCAGTGAGTAAAATGAGGCTGCCTGTGACAGCAAGGGTTAGATATAAAGAAGAAAATAAATGACATTTCATAGATTTTCAAAGAACTGGTAAAACTGTAGGCTGAGAGTACAGAAAGGAACAGCTCGAAGTAATGGGCTGAGAAAATGATCTTTGCTAAAACACTACGAAGAGCAATAGTGGAAAAGAGAATGTGAGAAAGTAATCCAGTACATGCCTCATACTACAAAACCAGAGTAAATATCTGCTGCTCTTCATTTTGGGAAAGCCATTCTTTGTCAATTTGTAGAGTTTCTTAAGTTGTGTTATTTAGGTGTGTTTCAGTTGTTGGTTTGTTTTTGTAGGGTTTTGTTTTGTTTTGTTTTGTTTTTTGTTTGTTTGTTTGTTTCAAATTATCTTAGATGATCAGTAGGGTTTTCTATTCTGATGTCAAGTTTCATTATTTTTTAATATAATTTATTTCAATTAATTACAGTTCTTTTATGTATGTGAAGATTGAACCTACCTCCTCTATTTGCTGTAGAATGACTTACCCTGAGAGCAATATTGATTCTAAGTGGCACGAAAAAAAGTTTTACTTCCTTTTAAGCAGTTATCAATCTTTGTTCCTCTGCAGCTGCCTTATAAGATTTAAGAACATTCTATGGTCATGCTACTATGTATACACTGTGTATTTGCTTAGACGCCCTGTAACTCATAAATCAAGCCTTCTAGTCATTTAATCATATCCTCCAATTTCTTGACAAATTTATTATGTTGAGTTGTTCATAACTGTGCATCATGCTGCAGCTAGATAATCAAGTGCTACAAAAAAAGGAACTCTTCTCTCTCTTTTTGTGATGCAAAGGTGCTGGGTATTTCACTATCAGTGTTTCGGTTTGCCAGCTCAAAATATCTTGTGTCTATGACTTTCCGAGATTGTGTTTCCTTTTCTTGCCTTAATTGTCCCCAAGTTTTATTCAGTTTTACCTCTTTCAAAAAATTTTCTTCTTTTTAACTGTGAATTCTGAATGCTTTCTTTCTCATGCTTGCTTGCCTTCTCAAATATATCATATCTTTCGGTTTTCTCATTTTCTTGTTTTCTTTTGACCATTTGTCCATATTTTGATGATATCTGCAGCCTTTTCATTGTAAAATATTTCTAAAGGCTTCCAATAATTCAGCTGCTTATAACTGTTTCACTATTTTAAAGTTAAAACTATGGAAATCTGAAAAATCTCTGTAGGGATTCATGGTGCCCCTTTGATTATTTTACTTATTGTATCTAAAAGCAGATTCTACACTATGTAAATCTACAATTGCAATTTATACAGCTTTCTTAACACAAATAAACAAACAAGTTATTGTTTCTTAAGTTGACCTCAGTGACACTTCATATGCAAACCAACAAGAATTATTTTTACTATTTCATATATGTGTTAGTGTGTATTGTTTATTAAAACCCAAGGATCTGTTTCTGTCTCTTGAGAAATGTTTGTGAAAAGCAATTTGTATTTGCAACACTCTATCAAGGTGAGTAATGGATTGGCTACTGAATGACATTTTCAAATCAAGGAAAAAAGTATTCCTGAAGAGAGAATTTATTTAGTGGACTCTATACACAGGAAAAAGAATATAAAATTCTATATCCAACAAATACAGAAGTTAAAACTATATTATTTGATGTGCCCCTACATTTCTTGGTACGTTTAAACACAGTAAAATATAAAAAGTACTTCTGAAGCTGGAGTTAAAGAGGACTGACAAAAAAAAAAAAAAAAAAAAAGAGGGTCGAGAACGTAGCATATTTTTTGCTACTTTAGGAAAGGTGTTCAGTAGTAATAATCTTTCTGCTAAAGCTTTTTCATTATTAGAATTTCAGTGAATCTCAGCACATGAGAAAAGTAAATGCTTTTAAAATATAAATTATGGTTGAACAGATTCCTTTTTGAAATTAAATCCACATTTCATTAGATTCAGAATCTCCTAGCTTATAACCAAAGATTTCAGGTAAAAGTACACTACAGATATGTCTTTATTTGAGTAGGATGTACGTAGTTTTTTTGTTTGTTTTCTACATGCACATATATATTTGTAATTTAATATTATATGTATTACATGATAGGTTGCTCCAAAAATAATGCCTCCTATTCATTTCAACAGAAATTATAACAGCTATAAAGAGCACAACAGCATTATTTGAAAGAACAAATTCTCAGCTACAAAACACTATTCTTCAACACTGCCACCATCACTAGCTTTGCATTTTTTCCAGCGACGAACGAGAACCTGTATGCTGTGCTCATAAAGAACTGTGTCAGAGAAGGTGACCCATTTCTTCACAGCTACTACAGTGGTATTATTGCTGAAACACACCACCCACTGTCTCACTGAGCTTACATATGCTACTTGGTATCCATAAATGTTCAGCAAGCATTGATAAATGTAAATGGATGCTATTTTTTTTTCTGCATGGAGGAATTCAATAACACATCTTAGCCTCATATGTGCTTCTATGTCAGATACAATTTTTTCAGACTGCTCCTCTAAAGCCATCTGTTGCATGGCAACATAATGTAATGAAACATTCTTGGGAAGGTTCAGCCTCTGCTGCTATACCACCAATATCCACCTCTGATATTATGGGCCAACATAACAAAATAAAAGGCATTACTTTTGGAACAGGCCTTCTATTAAAAACAGAAACAAAAACAAAAACAACATATATATGTCTATAATATGCAAGTAACGCTGTCTAATATGTGGGCCTGACCATACAGCTTGCAAAAAATACATTTGATTCTTGTGCTGAAATATTCCTTCACAGACCTATATCAGTGGTCATTCAGACACTGCATGGATTATGCCTGAATCAAAATACAGAAAAGCATGAGGATTAATGGCAATTTTACACTGAACGTAAGAAATTACTGATCTCAGTCTCCGTGACAAACTTCCTCATATAAGAGATGGGCACCTCAATACCTTCCTGCATGTAAAAGCCCTTGGTAGTGATGAGATGGTCACCAGCATCTTCCTGACTAAAGCTCTAGTGTGGACAATGAGTGCAACAGAATACATCTCTTCTGAACATACCAGGAAGGAGAGCAGGGCATAGAAGCACTCCTTGAAGGGCTATTTCTCAAGAAAGAAAATTGTTTATTAATATATGAAAGATTCTGATAAAAAATAAATGAAAAATGCATTTAGTGTGTTTCCTTTAAAATTAAATTATGAAGATGTTCTCTTCCTTTCTTAAAAGGCCTGTTATAGATACATTGATAAGACAGAGACTCCCTTTTTCTGTGTAACTAAACACCCCAAGCTGCTTTCATTGGAACGAAACACTTCATGACCATTAATGCCACCTACTGTAAACCAGATTTCTTTGAGGTCTTCTGAATTGTCCAGTTGTTTAATCTTTCTTCCTGTGGACTGTAGGAATTAACTTGAGAGCCTGCGTATTTGCACATTTGGACTCTAGGTTTTTTTGGTGCGTTTTTTTTTTCATCATCAAAGCCTTTGACCTTTGGTCGTTCACTACCTCCTTCTTTTTAAATTGGAGAGGTGTGGATTTGAAGGATGGACTGTTCAATGAATTAGGAATTGGCTGGACACAGCCAATGGGTTGCAATTAGTGGTTCTGTGTCAGGGTGGAGGCCGGTCACAAGCAGTGCCCCTCAGGGGTCGATTCTGGGACCAGTGCTCTTCAACATCTTCATCAATGACATAGACAGTGGCATTGAGTGCACCCTCAGCAACTTTGCAGATGACACAAAGCTGAGCGGTGCAGTCGATACACTGGAAGGAAGGGAAGCCATCCAGAGGGACCTGGACAGGCTGGAGAAGTGGGCCCATGAAAACCTAATGAGGTTCAATAAGTCCAAGTGCAGGCTGCTGCACTTGGGTCAGGGCAATCCCAGGTATTTTTGTCAGGGGGAAGATCTCCTTGAGAGCAGCTCTGTGGAGAAGGACTTGGGGGTCCTGGCAGACGAGAAGCTGGACATGAGCCAGTAGTGTGCGCTTGCAGCCTGGAAGACCAACTGTGTTCTGGGCTGCATTAAAAAAAAAAAAAGTGTGGCCAGCAGGGAGAGGGAGGTGATTGTTCCCCTCTACTTGGCTCTTGTGAGGCCCCATCTGGAGTACTGAGTCCAGGCCTGGGGCCCCCAGTACAGGAAGGATGCGGAGCTCTTTGAGCAGGTCCAGAGGAGGGCCACTAAGATGATCAGAGGGCTGGAGCACCTCTCCTGTGAGGAAAGGTAGAGGGAACTGGGCTTGTTTAGCTTGGAGAAGAGAAGGCTCCAGGAAGACCTCATTGTGGCCTTCCAGTACTTGAAGGGAGCATATAAACAGGAGGGGGAATGGCTGTTTACGAGGGTAGACAGGACAAGGGTGAATGGTCTTAAACTGAGACAGGGGAGTTTTAGGTTAGACATTAGGAGGAAGTTTTTCACACAGAGGGTGGTGACACACTGGAACACGTTGCCCAAGGAGGTTGTGGATGCCCCATCCCTGGATGCATTCAAGGCCAGGCTGGATCTGGCTCTGGGCAGCCTGGTCTAGTGGTTGACGACCCTGCACATAACAGGGGGGTTGAAACTCGATGATCATTGTGGTCCTTTTCAACCCAGGCCATTCTATGATTCTATGATTAATTTATGCAATAAGAAGCTGAGTAAACAAAGTGGGGAAGGGTGGTGGACTTACGGAGTTAAAGCTCTCCTCTCCTCTCCTCTCCTCTCCTCTCCTCTCCTCTCCTCTCCTCTCCTCTCCTCTCCTCTCCTCTCCTCTCCTCTCCTCTCCTCTCCTCTCCTCTCCTCTCCTCTCCTCTCCTCTCCTCTCCTCTCCTCTCCTCTCCTCTCCTCTCCTCTCCGCTATTTTTTCTGTTTGTGCAACACAGGTATTTGTTACAGAAGTTACAAAATTACCTACAGACAGGTCAAACAAGCAGGATTAGCTGTTACAGGAAGTTATGCAGAGTAGTAGTTTTTTGTAGCTAATAGAACAGTAAGTTTTGAGTAGTACCTTTTCTTTTACTGGTACAACTTTATATTGTAATCTTTATTCCAGAAGTTTTTCTAAAGACATTCATACACTGTAAAATGAAATTTGTTTCGTATCCATTCATTCACAACAGAAACTATTCAGTGTGGGCGTACTGAGAGGAATCGTAATATCAGTAATATTCTGAGGGCTGGTATAATGCTTCATGTTGCACATAAGAGGAGACAAAGAGCTTTCCCTTTTAAGACGTGACAGCTAGGGAAGAAGAAAGCACCAAGTGGACTTGTATGCTGACAGGAGGAGTTAAAGGTGAAACTATTTCAATAGCTTTGTTTTGTCTTTTAAAGCAAAGACTGAGAGAATTCCTCTCCCACAAGTTGAGAAGAATACTGAAGAGAGTCTCTGACTGAAGCCTGCAACTTCCAGGTTTGCAAGAGATTTATGTTATCTTTTGCACACAAACATCAAAGGCTCTTCAAATGCAGGTGGTAAGTAAAGGGAAAAAGGTAAAATAACTGTCAACTCAACACATGTTTTTTGAAGAGAAGAGAGCAGCTACAAGAGAATCAACAAACCAGAATAAAATATGCAAAGCAAGCCTGAGTATCTGCAGATCTTGTTTGCTTGTACTGTAGTAGCACATTCCAAAAATAAACTGCTGAGCTGGAGCTCAGAACGTCAATCTCAGAAGAAGAGAGAGAGGTTTTTCTCACCTGATTTTATACGCTGAATTTTGTAAACATAAATAATAGATCTGTTACCTTTATACTCAGAACAATGTTGAATGTGTTCTTTGATGAATTCTAAGAATAAAATCTGCCAATTTAGTGAGAGATACAGAGCTTCATTATATAACAACCCTTGATGAAAGCAAACTTCAGGTACACTGGGATCTTTGCCTTATCACAAATCATCATGAATTAATCACTACTAGAGATGTTCAACAAAAATATTCAGCAGTTTCTACAGTGTTTCATTTTTTACATTTTCACACATTTCCTATCTTTTGTGGTGGTGTTTTCTTTTTCTTTCTATTTAATTCTTTTAAATTAAGAGGGCTGTATTTGTATTTTTAGACTTGTAAAGATATCTTCTTTTTAATATTCTGACCTGTTATTGTTAGGCTTTTTTTTGTTTGTTTTTGTTTTTGTTTATATAGAAGGGAAAAGGAAGGAAAGCAAAGGGAATAGAAGGTGAAAGATGAAAAATGGACACTGGATTTTCTTGCATGCATATAATAATAGAAACACTATAATTTAAGGAAATTAAGTTTGTATAGTGAACCAAAAATAATTAACAAATTCCATCTGCTTGTATTATTGCTTCTTGTTATTTCCAGCTCTCCTGCAGACTAGTTTTATCCTGCTAGGAAATCTCTTCTTTTGTTCATCAAAATACAAGTAACACCCCAGACACAAACTTATACTTTATCTGTGGGGTGCAGATTGCATAGCAATTTGCAATGGTTCCAGAAATAATCACAGGGGGTACTGGAGATCACCCAGCTCAACCCCCTGCTAAGTCAGGTTCCCTGCAACAGGTTACTGCAGAAAAGCATCCAGGTGGATTTTGAGTACCTCCAGAGAAGGAGACTCCACAGTCCCTCTGGGCAACTTGTTCAAGTGCTCTGTCACCCTCAAAGTAATGAAATTTTTCCTCATGCTTCTATGGAACTTCCCGTGCTCCAGTTTGTGCCAGTGCCCCCTTGTCCTGTTGCTGGGCACCACCAGAAAGAGTCTGGCTCCATCCAGGAGCCACTTGACTCTCACCTTTTAGATATTTTGAAGTGTTGATAAAGATCCCTCCTCAGTGTTCTCTTTCACAGGCTGAACAGTTCCTGATCTCTCAGCCTTTCCTCAGAAGGCAGATGTTCCAGGCCCCTCATCACCAGAGAGTCCAGTGGACTCTCTCTAGAAGTTCCCTGCCCTTGAACTGAGGAGCCTGGAATTGGACACAGTACTCCAGCTGTGGCCTCACCAGGGCAGAGTAGAGAGGGAGGTTGACTTTCCTTGACCTGTTAGCCACACTCTATTTAATGAAACTCATGCTGACCTTGTTTAAAAGCCGCCTTTTCCCATCTCCTGTTGCCCAGTTTTCTCATATGTATTGACAAAGGTGTGATGATTTTGATGGAGAGGGGTTCACTGACACTGCATACATATGAATCCAGATGTACATATGGTTACATGATAAAATTTCTAAAGGAGGCTTGGTCTGTTTTTTTTATTATTATTATTTTTCTTTCCTTTTTTACACTTGTTCTTAAAATAAAGAATGGTAATAAGAACCTTGCCTACACACTGAACATCTAAGAACACGAAAATAAGACACTTAACTGCAAGGATTCTGGACTTTCACCCCATCCTGTAAAAACAGGAGCATTGCTGTCATCATGTTGGATGATTGAGATCTAAAGCCAGGAACACTCCACATTTAAAATGATTCTGTGTTCTATTAATATTACAGAAGTGATAAAAAATCATATTTCCTCTCACTTCCTCTGTGGACCCAATTTTCTCCTACTAGCTTGGAATTACTTGTTTTTTTCTGTTTACATACTTTGTATTTTAGGCCATTTAGTATAATTTGCTATTTTGTGTGCTATGAAGCAAAACATTTTATAGGTTTCAGCTTGTAGAAAATGAAACCAGCAGCAATCATATAAACACTTGGAATTTCAACGTACTTCTTTAATGGTAATATTCTTGCTTTTATTTTCCACTCAACTTTGTACCGTACACAGAATTAAAAAAAAAAAAAACAACACAGTAATTTGATTTGATAAAGTAGTTTTCTAGTCTTTCTTGCTTTATATTTTTTCCTATTTTATCTGAAACTTCTTTATAGAGGTTATAGGTTATGATAAGGTTATTTAAAAGAAGTCTTCTCTGTCTGTCTTCTGCTGAACACCATAAGGCATGCTGTATTTTAGCTTCTATAAGCTTACATACATGTCAGAGTATTTCAATGCACATTACTGCAAGAAATAATTTGATAGATACAAATATCTTGTTTACTATTTGTTTTCCATATCAGAAAAATAAAAGCATTTTAATTGCTTTATTGTGCTTGATTTAACATTGATTATTCACACAAATATGTAGACTTTTTATCCTGACAAGAAATATTTATGGGACAGATGTTCAGATGTAACAATAATTGATGCTAGAGAGAGAATTTATTTTTAAATCTCTATAACACACCCAGCACACAATTGTAGCACAGTTAGTGCCAGGATACTCACTGTTTTTCATATATACATAACAGAACGTAACAGGATCACTGAGAATGGGCCTAGGTGTACGTCCTAGGACTATACAGACAGAAGAAGGGAGAAAAAAGGAGACCTACTGGATTTTAGTGTATTATCTTGTGTTATTTCTACTTTTACTTTAAGTGAAGTAAAAGAACTCCACAAAGCACACAAAATAAAGTAAAAGCAACACGGTTTCCACAGCTACTTTAGAACAAACTGCATTACAAGTTCCCTCTTCTCTCCCCAAAAAATGAAATTATATTTTGAAATATACAGTCCAGCTTTTGCAGGAATAGGATTCTGATGAACAAAAACAAAAAACATCAGTAGCAGCAAACTGTGCAGGTAGCATGCTGTTTTTGAATTCCTCTCAGAAAACAATTGCACATGCTCACCTCTGTTGTACACTTGAAAATTGATTTCCATGTCTAAGGTATAGGGCAAACTTTCTGTGGAAGCAGAAGCAGAATCGTCACATAATTATTTTGAAAAAGTTAAATTGCTTTTTAATTTACAAGATTAAAGGGCAAAAAGGAATCTCACAAACTTCTGCTTTTACAGGAGTTATAGCTCAGAAATCAATCAAATAGAATGTTGTTTTTTTAAAATTTGTATTATTTTCAAGTTGAAACCCTGTACATCCAATTTTAGCCTAGTGCACATTTTTACAGCTGAACGTACAATTGGAATCTCTGGTAATAAGGGCTTTTACTATGGAAATGCTGGCATAGCTTTAGCTAGGGTCAGCATACAAAACATACTGTAATATGCTTTAAAACTTGAGTTGGAGACCAGAAGTCTGAGATTCAACAGTTGCAGACCCTGTATGCATGAAGCACAAGAATATATGTCATTCATGACTATTGCTACTGGAAAAACTCTGATTCGAATGTCAAAATAAACCTCATTTTAAATCTATTTAAAAAATAAAATTGTAACAAGGAAGGTATTTATCTGCACATAAAAACAGAAGTCATGAGAGTAAGTATGAAAGATGAGGAAAAACATCACATGACTTCATTATGTATGAAAATAAATAATCAAAAAAAAAATATTTTGAAAACACTGTTTTGGTTAGTGACAACTTGGAGCATGTTCCTCAAGCTGAAAACTCAGTGCTGGAATGTCAGAGCACTCTAATTTGTCCATCTGTATAATTTTAAACTACCAGGTGAGACATAAGCAGAAATATAACAGTCCAGTCTGGATGAAACAGTGAACTGATATGGCAGTAAATGATCTGAGAAAATGAGCTCTCTTTGGCAAGGTTCGTAAGACAGTGGTAAAACAGTCTGTTCACCTCATTAATGGGGATTTAAAATGAGTGCTCAGGATTATGAATATAAAAGAGTTGATTGTCAGATAAATGGAGTCAGACGGAAAATGACGTCTCTGCTAATTTTTCCTGTGTTTAATGGCAAGTGACTGTACTTGTTTAATCCATTTGAAACAGTCCTTTCATTTTTTACCCTTACTTATTTCTCTCTTTATTCCTTCTCTTCCAATTTTTTATTCACCTTCCCCAATGCTTCTAAGCTTGATACAGCTATTCATTATGTCTTATTCTCCTGGTCATTTCACACAGGATAAATCCATATGCTAAGCTGTGCATTAGCCTGCATCTTCAGGTACACAGACACCTATCTCAGGCTTTGTGAAATAAAGGCTAGTGGACATGGAATGAATCTAGGAGGATAATCCTCATTCTTTCCCACAGCCATTACTGAAGGGGATTCACATTCTTGTAATCCTGATGATGATTCTAACAACTGGTTACTGCACAGAGCATGGAGTACATGCTTCCAGTCAGCCGAGAAATCACCAGTATACAATACCCCAGATATGATCTCAGAAATACTGAGGAGAGTGGAAGGATCACCTGTTTTGACCTTCTGGCATTACTTTGCCTATCACAGCCAAGAACACTATGAGCCTTCTTAGCTGCAAGGACACATTGCTAACTCATGTTCAACTTAGTGGCCCTTTCCTAGTGGCAGCTTTCCTAGGCCCTTTTCTGCAAAACTGCTTTACAGCTGGGTGTCCCCAGTATACTCTTGGGGTTTTGCTTCTGGTGCAGGACTTTGCACTTCTGTTCCTTTCTTTGTTCCTTCTTTCTTGCATTTGTTTGTTCCTTCCTTCCTTCCTTGAATATGTAGACAGCATTTAGATCAGCTTTCATCCACAAAATGAGATTTAAAAAGCAATGGAACACAGGAACTTTAACTGATTCCTTGCTAAGAATATAAATGGTCCAGAATATAAAAAACTAACAGATCTTCACATAGTGCTGATGTTTTTGTGTAGTCAGCACTGGTCTGTCTTGTGACTTCTGGGAAAGAATTTCTTAGCAATACTTTGCTCAAATTAAATATGACTGTGAAATCATTGTTAATATGTCACATTATTTCTAGTTATATAAATTTCCAAATAATGAATGTGAGATCTTAATCATACTTTTACAGTATCTAAGGATACATGGTCAAGTAGAAAGATCATGTTTAATATATTATAAAATTAAAAAAATATTAAATACTAGAGATTTTATACAGACAGCATGGAAATAAGAAAATGGATATAAAGTTTAGTCTTTCATAACTTTTTTATATACAATAAGCCAGTAAAATCAATAGCATTTCACAATGTGGAAGTGATTTATTTGAATATATATTTAAGTATTTGGGTGAGAAACCTGATTTGTGCTTGCCAAAAGCTACACAAATCTCAGCTGAGGTAGGTGATGAAGGTGAGGGAGCCAGATTTTCCAGGTCAAAGAAGAAGGATGCTTATTTTAGCCTGGCATGATTTCAAAACTGACACTACATCAATGCAAAAATAATGCCAAGGCAATATGGCAAGAGTCAGCATCTCATGTTGGATATTTCCAGTTGAAAAGTGCACAGATAACAAAGAAAGGGAAAGTTACCTGCCAATAACTAGATTTCCTTCAGATGTCTTGTACACGTGATTATTTCTTTTGTAAGTGATCATGTACAAAGGCTCTTGAAGTTAAGGACTTTTCTTGCTGCTTTTGCATCATCTAGAGAGATTATATATTTTCCAGTCTCTCCACTTATTTCACTCTCAGGCATAAAAAGCATAAAAGGCCTTCTGTAAGCTACCAACTGCATATTTCTACAACATGAAAAGGCTTCCAGTAAACAGCAAGGAGATTTGGAAGTGAATGTGACCATCTCAGAAGAGTCCCAGGTAGTGGAAAATAAGTCTTGGTCCATGCACATTTGTACAGATGGTTGCTCATGCATGTTTTCAAGAATCTGTTCTTTCCTTTTGAAGATTTGAAAAAAGGGCAAACCAGCTTCCAACTACTGTCTTAATTTCTGGATATTTGTTCATAGAATTATCCAAGGGTTTGAAATTTCTCTCCTGAATACTTTTATTCATTCATTATCTTTTGAAGACACTGAGAACGGTACTTGGCAGAATGTATGAAGGTTTACAGATTTTGAATTATTATACTTAGTCATTGATTCAATAATGCAGGATTAACATTTTGTGTACCTCGAGAATTCAGAAAGTCAGAAAGAATTTTATAACTGGTTCATATTAATTTAGAATCCCATTTATCTCATATGAACTTAATTCCTGTATTTTCTTCCTATTAAGCAAAAACAAACAGAAAGCACAGATGAGAATTAAGAAAACTTAAAATTGTTTTAACACATTAAATGTAGCCATTTCTAAAGGTAAAGATATCTCTAAACATAAAGATACATACATTATATAAAATGTCTCTAACTTGAATCTCCCACTCTCAGTTATGTTGTGCAGTGATACAAGGGAGACTCAAGCTCTAATCTTTTTTCAAGATTACAAAATAGTTTGATGACTTGATTTAGCAATGGAGTAGTTACTCTTGGCTTCTGTGTAATTCAGAAATCACAGTATATGTAATTTGAAATCACAGTATCACTAACTGTTTTAGGGCCTCTTGAAATGTTCCTAAAATTCATACTGACAGGTATACTGACATACAAACTTTACACATTCAGGTGATAGAAGGTGTATAGGGTGAAGGTTTAATCCTAAACATTATTGAAAAGCGTTGTATCAGTGTTAGAATAGCCTCTTTGCTATTAACAAAGAACATTATTGTGTTGTTTTTATTTCAGTCAGTCTGAGATCTATTACATGGCAGTTAAAAGGTACACAAGTTCTTTGAATGAAATAATTATTTTGTTGATAGCATCCAGTGTAATATATGACTGAAAGAAATATGCACCAGAAAGAGCTTAGCTGCTATTCAGGAATGAAAGCCTTTTCATCCTTAGTTTTAACCTAGATTTCATCGTTCTTTCAATAGACAGGAGATAGTTCAATGAGAGAAAAAGAACTGAAGCTAGTAATCTGTATCCCAGATTACAGATCAAATCTGATTAGCTCAGCTTCATTACTTTGAAATCCTTTTTGGGTTTTATCAATTTGGAACACATTTCATTTGATTTGGGCTGGTTATTATTCATAAACATAAAAGACTGTTTTACTTGAAACAAGCTTTTCTTAAGATTAGAATCTAAAGTCAAATATATACTCAATTTGTTAGGAGCCCTGGCTATGACTATTTAAACCATACATGATAATCAGCAATATCACTTGTCTTCCTACCCTTATTATTTGAAAAAGAATATCAGGCAATATTGTGTGTATTCCTCTTATTTACAATAACATAAAATCAACTTACTTTTTCAGGATTTATCTTCAGTTTTGGATGTTCCTTGGATCTCAGAACTTGATTCCTTCAGGTTTTGGCCACCTATAGGTATGTCTTTCCATTTGAGTGCCCTGAATCATCCCACATCTTATCCACCTTCTTTCTCAATAAGTCTGAGTTTTCCAATGGTGATGAACACAGTCCAGCTGCATGAGGATGGCTTGATAATATACTCTAAGGCATATGAGAGCTCTACCAGCAGATGCTAATGACTGACAGCTGAATAAAATCCTAAGTGAGCAATGCAGTTAGTTGCCAATAACAGCATATCATAACCAGGTAAGATGGAGAAATGTACTGGACTGCAAACGATATCTTCCATGCAAATGATTGGAATTTGAGATTAAAGAGTTTGTTTTACTAAAGTACGCATTGAACTGTGAATCTAAATCCTTTTCCTAATATTCTTTGCCCTGTTGTATTGACAGTAATGGATGTATTTTGAGGTTATATCTGTATTCATAGGAGGCAAATCTAGAATTCTCCACTGTCTAGCAGTACCCTGCCTCAGGCTTTACTGAATAATTTAGTGCTTCCTTTTGCCAAGTACAAGCACTGCCTATCAGAATTTGTCAAATATATATTAAACATTTAGTGCATAATTAAGCACATGGAAATTATATTAATTTCTCAGAATAACTTTAGCAGAGGGAAATGAATAGCCACATCGGTTTGATTCCATAAGCAATAAACAACTCTACATGGAATGAGATATGTAATTCTGCTGAAAAGCAATGGGAACTAAGGAATCCTGTTCTGTAGCTTTCTAAGACCAAGTTTTTTCAATTTTCAGGAAAAACGTAGAGTTTTCTTGTGGATGTGTCATCAAAATTTAGTGGATATTTATAAATGAAAATTACCATTACAGTTTCTTTTGTGTCAATCAAATCTCTATGTTTAGTTCTATGTTTAGTTTGAAGCTAAATAAAAATTAACTAAAATCATAGAAATAACACTAGAAAAGACTAAAAAAAAAGTATGACATTTTTTGGAAATATATTTGGATAAACTTATTTTTCAGAACTGCTTTAATCAATTCCTATGCTCCTGTCACAACAACTTAGGAAGAAAATGATCACTAGAAGTTCAAACAACTTTTCCCATAAGACAGAGTCCCCTGGAAAACAATATAAAAAACCTTCCTATTTGTTTTGTTTTTCCTTCTTGTTATTGTCAATAAAAAGTCATTTTTCATTACTTACATAAAACTACTGATAATGAAATCAGGATTCATCTGGTGAAAACCATGGGATATTTTCCTACTACAAGCCACTGCGATGTGTGTTCCCATAGAGCTAGTTAGGAGTAGTTGATACTGTTGAAGATTACGTTCAGTCTCCTTCTAGTGTAAAATTCTATAGACCTGATGATGATGTTAGGATGTCAGCTTTTGTCTCCTGAGGATCTGCACACTATCCACCTATCTTTCAGTACCATATGAGCAGACTTCAGGGCTATTACAGAGCTTAAGTGAGATTAAATAGAATACAGTCACAGGGGATTCACTCATTTGGAACAGTAGAATGGGTCAGAATACAACTATTCTATCTGGATTTAAATGTGCTGAACATTTATCTACTATTAGTTAGCTTATGCCTTAAGATAGCTATGCCTTTAGTTCGCTATGCCTATTCATTTTTTATTGTGTTTTCATATTCAAAAGAAGTCTCATTCATTTTATGATCTTTTGGAAATATGGCATTAATAACAGTGAAATGGTGCCATGAAAATATAGTAATGGTTTGATTACTGCTGAAATTCAACTTATTTTTAGTTCATTTCTTCTTGAACTACTGAAGACTTATGTGCATAATCTTTGTGTAAGTGAAAGTTAAGCTGCTACCAGTGATTAATGTAATGTGTTTATAAATACCATCAGATGTATTCTTGATCTATTTATTTATTTAATGAATAAACAACATTCACTGTTTTCAAAGCAGAGTCCTTAACACTTAGGTATGAAGAATTCAAATAACTAGTAGAGCAAACGAAATTTTGAAAATATGTTTGCCAAAAGGACTTGTAACAGCTTGGTTTTCCTTGTTTCCTATTATACGTTACAAAGGAAATTATTAAGGTCTCTTGTTATTCATATGTTATTTTAACATCACAGTTATTGAAGCTGTATGGAAGCTTGATAAACTCTTTTCAAATGGCCAGTTTTTCAGACACAACAACTACAATTTCAAGTAAGGTCATATAAGATATATAAGATTTTAAAGGCATTGTTTTTAAAGAATTACAATGTAGAGGTGTAAGTGCATTTTCTGGACTCTTTTGAATATTTAGAGATTGTGGCTTAAAACCATGGTAACATAATCTCAGGTGCATTTGGAAAGTTCTACCTTTCTTTTCTGAAACAAGCAAATAAAAGACAAACAAACAAATTAACCAATCGGAATGTTAATGGTCTAGAGGATGCGCCTGACACAAAAAGCATGGTCAGATAAGGGTTGACCAATCACTGAAAAATTAAGTAATTACAAAAAAAACTCAGGTCACATTTGAGCAGTTCTGGAGTTTGCTCAGTTAAGTTCCAGAGGGCTCAGCAAGAGAATAACATGACTCAACAGTGTGCACATCAAAATAAAAGGAAAATATATACATATGCACAAACATACTTTCCCTGAAATCTCCATGGAGATGTTGCAGAACTTGTACCAACTATGAAATAATAAAATCCTGAGATAAAATGTGACTACATTTTAAGTCCTTGTAAATGTCTCTCTTCATTCATGAAATAGAACAAAAATGCCATAATACATGAAAATTCAGATGTCATTCTGTGTTGTGAGAAGTTATTGAAATCTATCTTCACGTCAATTCATATTGAGGTCATAAAAGCTTTACCTTCTAGTGCATTTGAAAGAAATTTTGCTTACAAAAATAGTTCAATTTAAGTAACTTGGATGAATAAATATGCAGGATCAGACTCCTAAAATATGAACTTCTGGACTGTTAAGCTCAGTGGGAAATATATAATATTCTTTTGAACACAGTATTAACTGTTTTCCTTTTTCTCAACAATATAATGAAGTTCTTGTATTCGGTATAATGTATCCAGTCTTTTAAGTGCTCTTTGTTGCAGTTGCAGGGCAGTTGCAGTAACACACTACAGAGCAGAATGTTTTACGAGATGTTTCCACATAGTGGAACATAATTCCAGTGCTCCTAAAGAGAAAGCTATGTTAAAGAGAGAAACAGAAAGATGTAAACACACTTGTTTTCTTCACATGATTCTCGATAGATTCTCACTAGCATTTCCATGTGGAAGCAAACATCCCTGTGGTGAAAATTTACTTATCTTTCTTTACCATATGAAATATTTGTCTACCCTTGGCCTTGGCTTCATCTCAGGGCAGGATTTTTTTAAGCAAACCAAAAAAGATAAGATAGTATTCATCTCTGCTTGGCAACAGCAGCAAAGCTAGCAAAAAAAAAAAAAAAAAAAAAGCATTCATCTTTGTCCACATGGCAGTAGCAAGAACAAAGCATATTTATGTTTTTCCTGAGTATGATAATGAGCCCCAGATTAAAAAAAAATGTATTTCTTTGTCCCTGAATCTAGCAATGGCAAGGACAAAATTACACAGACTCCAGTGTTACTTGCAGTATGCAGCAGTGAAGGCAATATTTGCATTAACTTGAAAAGAATAAAGAGCAAGACAATTTTTGAGGTTTTGCTCAGAAGATCACAAAGAATTTAGAATTTAGGTTTTTACAAACCGTATTGTTCTGCTAGTGTCCAATACCAGCCCAAAGTCTCAATCTTATAGAAACAAACTCTGCCTGCAGTCATGTCTCAAATTTTAGAAATCACCTTACCAGCATCCAAGGGATTGCAAAAATTTTCTCAGATATTATTGAAGTCAAGATTTTTTTTTACTGTTACATACTGTCAGCCTTCACTGAGACTTCACATTGTGCCTATGACTATAGAAATATATAGAAACATAGATATGTTTATATAGAGATTCTATATAGAAACATAGAATCATATTTGGTTTGGTTTGGAAGGGATGTTTATTAACACCTAGTTCCGATCCCCCTGCTATAGACAGGGACACTTGCCACTAGACCAGATTGCTCAAAGTCACATCCAACCTGGCCTTGAATGATTCCAGAGAGTGGGCATTCACAACCCCTCTAAACAACCTGTTCCAGTGTCTCACTACCCTCACAGTAAAGAATTTTTTCCTAATTTCTAGTCTAAATCTACCTTCTTCCAGTTTAAAGACTTTACTCCCTGACCTTCTAAAAAGTCCCTTTCCAGCTTTCCCATAGGCTCCCTTCATGTACTGGAAGGCCGCTACCTGGTCCCGAAAGAGACTTTTCCTCTCTAGGCTGAAAAGCCCCAACTCTTTTAGCCTTTCACCACAATGGGAGATGCTTCAGCCCTCTAATAATCTTTGTGGTCCTTCCTCTGGACCTGCTCCAACAGCTCAACATTCTATATGTTGGAGACCCCAGAACTGGACACAATACTCCAGGCGGGCCTCATAAGAGCAGAATAGAGGGGCAGAATAACCTCCCTCAAACTGCTGGCCACACTTCTGATGCAACCCAGTATATGGTTGGCCTTCTGGGCTGCAAGTGCACATTGCTGGCTTGTGTTGAGTTTCTCATCAACCAATACCCTCAAATCCTTCTCAGGGCTTCTCTGAAGCCAGTCTCCACTCAACCTGTATTTCTGCTTGGGATTGCCCCAACCCAGATGTTGAACCTTGCACTTGGCCTTGTTAAGCTTCATGAGTTTGGCATGGGCCCACCTCTCAAGCCCATCCAGGTCCCTCTGGATTGCATCCCTTCCCTCTAGCATGTCAGTGTCATCTGCAAGTTTGCTGAGGGTGCACTAAATCTCACTGTCCATGTTGCCTACAAAGATGTTAAATATCACCAGTCTCAGCACTGATCCCTGAGGAATGCCACTCATCGCTGGTCTCCACTTGGACAGTGAGCCACTGATCGCAACTCTCTGAGTGTGACAATCTAGTCAATAGTAATTGGTAAAGAAAGGAAATCACTTATGGCAACTATATCTTCCTGAATCTGAAATTGAGATTTTTGTTTTGTTTTGTTTTGTTTTCACTAAATTTTGTGAAAATTATATATTTTCTAAAGACTCTGGGATAGGTTCATTTGTCTGTTGTGAGCCTTGAGTAATTGAACTGAATACAGAAAAGATGACACAACATTATTAACAATGACAAAAGAGGTCTATTAGTATTAAAGTTATGTATGCTCTAAAACAACGTCACTTGCAATAGGAAATATAGTAAGACATTACAGTTAACAATATAAATCTCAGTAGATAAAGACACAGACTTGAAATAGAGCTTATGACCCTCATTCTGAGCTCAAATATATGAATGAGAGTTTTATATTGAAGTTGCTTGGAAAATTAAGGTCAAGTTTGTCCCTCTATATGTAACTCCAGATGAAACATACTGTAGTTCTGCACATCTTTTTGAGGATGATTTAATGTGAGAGTTCCAATTTTTCTGAAGGGGGTTCCTTTGGCTTTTTTTCTTCTTTTATTATCTGCATTTGCTAGCTGGACTCAGAGAGTACAAAGGTAAATTGGCCGATTGACAGTTTCTTCAGGAACAAACTAAGACAATAAGACATAACACTGCCTAAAACAAGAAAAAAAGGGGACAAAGGAAAAAAAGAAAAGCCTAAAAACCAATAGACTATTAACAAGAATGAAAATAGAATGGCTCCCTGAAAAATAAACCAGAAGTTGCTGTGCTCAGCTTGTTGCAGATGAGTGAGTTGCTAGCATAATAGGAAGTGAAAGAAAAATAAATTCAGTCAGGGTGATGAGAAACACTTCTTTCAGTTGCTGAATAATAAATGTGAGAAGTCCCCACAGGGCAAAGTTGTGAATGCTGAAAACACTAAGGTCGTTCAAGTAACAATTGCATGTGTCTTGGGAAAATAATGTACAAGGAAAGGATGAAACTCAGTGGGTCAAATGGACTTTTTCATTCTCAGTATTCATGCATCACAGCTGTCATAATCCAAAGTATGTTAAAAAGAAATTATTACACGCTGACTGTGAGATCTTCTCATCAGAAACCCTGTTCCATATGTGTCTGAGGTTGAAGAACCTCTGTTATTTGATTCCCACTGAATCTAGTTCCAATTTAGCCCTTCCAGGACCTTTATTACGAAGCTCATTATTTACTTACACTAAAATGGAAACTGCTCAAGTGCTTCCCATGCAGGTGCAGACCAAATATTTTTAGGCATTCAGCCACTAGTTTTAGTGGGGAGTAGGCAGAAAGAAATTAAAATTTCAATACAGGCATGATTAATACAGGCCTGAAAACAGTCATAGAGACACCAAGATAAAAAATTCTTCGCACTCTTAGAGGTGCACCATTTATTGCATACCTGTCACATCCTGTCCATAAGGGGAGGGAAGGGTTCAAGGTGTTTTTTGTTGGTCCTTTATAACATCTGATGACTTAAAAGATATGAGTTTTAAGTCCTAAATCACAATCTCAAATGCAATAATAGAGAAAGGTTACACATTCTATCTAAGAACTTACATGTCTTTTGGAACTCTAAAATGTTCTTCATCAAAACGTATCTAAGAAATGTGGAAGACCACTAGAGTTGCCTTTACGTATTTGAAAGCAAATTTCTGCAGATACCTTCCTGTTAGAATTTGTGCTACACTGGAATTGAAATGCATTGAAAACTGAGGTTAATTTCTTTCAAACTCAGCTCAGGAAGAAAAAACAATCTCAGAATATCTCATCTTCCAAGGTACAAAAAATATTTAAGTATTTACTGTTGATGTTTTTCAGCATTAGCTTTTTAAAGTTTTCATTTCTGAGACTAACATCTACTTCAAATGGATTTAATCTTCACATTACTGTGAGAATATTCATATAATATTAACATCATATGTTTTATTATTATTACATCATTTATATTGTAATATTATCACATTAAAATGATAAATCTGCTCAGGGAAATGAAAGGATTTCAAAAATTCTTGAAGCTTTTATCAATTACCATATTTCTATAGGAAAGGATGATTTCTGTTCTCCATCTTTAATTTCTCCTGGACTTCAAAAATAGTTTTGGTTGTCTTCAACACCAAAGTGAAATTATAATTTTGGTTCTCTTCTATTTGCACTAATAGCTCATTTGAGGAGTGCACAATTTGTAGGGAAAGGAAGGCAAATCTAGTTAAAATGTTGTTATACTGTAAATACATGCATACTATCTGCCTGAAAACCAATTCAGAGGTAAATATTTTGACTATTTGATAACGTGACACATACAAATATGGGTAAATGAATACAAAAAAAAAAAGCAATGTGTGTGAACATTTGATGAAAAATCAAATGATTATGCTGAAGAGTGGGTCATCTTTTTGTCCACTTTTCATTTATTTAGAAAATGCTCACAGCTTTTTTTGTGCTCATGTTTCATATACTTAGGAATTTGCTCTTTTTTCATAAGTACATACATATTCATAGACACGTTCATTTTCTTGTCTTTTTTAAGACAATTTCCTGTTTAGAAAATACTTTTTTATTAACTGGCAACATGAAAACAGCCAAGAATCCAGGTAAGTAATCAGAAAAGGCAATGTATGACTTTCAAACAAGGGTTATGGTGAATGAGGACTATTCGAGATAGTTAGTATATGAATTCAAGTTGCACAATAATTAAATATTGGAATAACTGTGAATTTGAAATGATTATGGTATACAAGGCAAAGGTGGAATCAAGGCGGTCACTGGAGAATGCTACTTTTTCTTTCTTTCTTTCTTCCTTCCTTCTTTCCTTCCTTCCTTCCTTCCTCCCTTTCTTTCTTTCTTTCTTTCTTTCTTTCTTTCTTTCTTCCTTGCTTCCTTGCTTCCTTGCTTCTTTTTCCATTTTCCTTTTCTTCCTTTTTTTTTTTTCTCTCTTTTAAGCTTTCTAGTAGAGTTCAATATGCTTTCAGAATTCTTTTTCTTCTTGATCATATAATAAAACTAAATGGACTGTTATAATCTCCAGCTCTGCTTTACACTGGCATGCCATCATTAACGAAACTTGTTGGAATAGTAGTGTTAAGATGAAAGTAGCTATTCTGAGATAATATTTTTCAGAAAGTTTTCTCTTGGAAGTCACACAGACTTAAGAGAAATTCTTTCAGAAAGAAATGGTATCTGAAATTTATTCCAGTCTAATGGTTGTAGAATTTGGTGTATGTCTGAGATAATAAACTTGCTCTGAGAACATGTAAACAAGCAAACAAACAAATGAAAGAAACCACCACTTGATCTGAAAATACTAGAATTTTATAAGACGTTAACCCTCGTGTCTTTACAAGTTGAGTGGAAGATTTTGTTTATTCTTATTTTAACTTTAGAACATTTAACTGTCCTTTGATGTCCTTCTTGTCTGTGACGTTGCTTAGAAAGCATATATAAGAGCAGTAAGGAAATAGTCTGGAAATACTGATATTTTCATCTCATCATTTGAATTTTATAGACCTTTGAAATACAAAGGTTTACCATAAGTTTTCCTTGCAAATGTAGGAAAAGCTGTTGGTTTCTGATTTAATCTGTCTGAATCTGACTGAACTAGTCAAAACAGGTTTTTGGCACTTTTAAATCCCTGCCTTAATTTAGCTGTGCAGACTGGGAGCTCTTAAGACTATATAATGGTTTATTTGGTATGATGCATATAAGAGATGTTTTCTGTATAACATTGCTATTTTAACATGGTTTTCTTTTGAGCTTTAAGAGGCTAATTTTGCCTTTGTTGAACAGCTAGAATGCTTCTTCAGCTAATGATATATTTAATCTTCTATTTGCTTTTTAAATTGGTTTCAGATTTTTGGCTAGGCTAGGTTGTCTAGACTCTATAGTAAACAGTTTTCTTATACAACTCAAAATTGGCTAATTTGATGTGTCTTTCCATGGTTTTATGAAAAGGCAAAATATTTAGCTTATCCGTTATAGGACATAAAATACACATATATACTTAGTAATACATAGTACACTTTTTGGTGTGCATTTTGGATAAGTGTTTAGGTCACATTCTAGCCTTTATCAAAATTAATTTATCTTATAGCTTATGCCTTGTTTACACTAACATTAAACATGCTTAGAAAAATGATTGTAGGGATATAATTTTATTTGCTGTCTAGGAAAGAGTTAATATCCTTTGATCCTCATATTGATTAGAGATTCTTTGCTATATCCACAGTAGGTGCTAGACCTAGATAACCTTGTGGTATCATTGTAGGATTCACCACAAGTCCAATGTTTCAAGTCGGGCTAAACTTTGTTCTTGGTATTCCAAATGCACATGAAAATATTCTGGATATACTTATAAAAAATTTATAAAAAAAAAAAAATCATTGTTATGAATAAGATGTTTGTTTCCAGAACAATTTTTCATGTCTAAGGGCATGCACAGCCTGAGCAAACTCTGAAAGAGATCCCTGACATTCACTGATATTTAAACAAACTAGTTCAAGCAAATAATTGTTTTGATATTCAGCCAACTTTTATTGTTTCACTGTTGAGATAGAACACATATTACCCAACTTGGGCCTATGATGAAAGATGTTATCTTTCAAAATAACCTCAGGTGAGATCATATAGCCCTAGCCAGAAGAACAGAAGAACTCTATCTACATAGAAATTTAAAGTTAAGGTAGCTGTTTGGAAGATGCATTCTTCAGTCAGACAAAAAAAAAAAAAAAAAAAAGCTAAAGAAAAATGCAGCTTACAGGTCGGTTGTACAATATTATTTACGCAGCCAAAGTCCTTAAGATTGACCACAAATTTTTGTCCAGCTGTGAAAAATACCATTCCAGCAATAACCATTGCTATTTAAGTAATAAACACATTAGTGGTCTTGTTAATAATAGTTGCAATCAAGCATATTGATGGCATTAGAAAATAATAACCATTTTAAGGCAGTCATCAACTGGATTTTTAGCATATTTGGATTACAGGTAATTTCAGGTGTTTTGAGAAAATGTAATTTTTGAAGTCCAGTTTTCTCTGTGCTGCAGTTTGTGTTCCATGCAATCTGTAGGCACAAGATTTTCATTGTTCTGTAGAGAACTAGCTTGCTATTCTCTATTTCATGCTGAATGAAAGTAATTGACCATTGGCCAAAGATGGTGGCATAAAATTCTTCTGATTTTGTTGTGTAAGATTGAAACACACTTCAACTACAAAGACTCAAGGAAGAAGCTGCTGTGAAAAGATCAAAATTTTGAGCACTATCTGTGTGGACTGATCCATTCTTTGAAATGGCTTCTTTTCAAAGTTTATGATAGAAGTATATTTATTGTCACTTATTAGTACCTTCTTTCTTCAGATTTCTCAAGAATGTTTTCCCTTTACGAGAAATAGCAGATATTATCTAAGAGCAGTGTTTGATTTTGGAGACATTAATAAAAATGTATTAAAAATTCATTGTTGAAGTTCCTTGGACTTCAGCCATCTCGATCATGTGGTAGTTATTGTTATATTTCATGATTTGTTTAAATTTTTTGCAAGCAATTCTTTAAGCTTGCCATTTTTTCCAGATCAAATTGCTTTACTCGTCTTCCTAAGAGTTTTAGATTTTGTAATTTGATTTATATCACAACCTTGAAACAAGGAGATACATTAACACACTATTCTGTTCTAATGAATGGCCTGTCAGGTATTGCATGACTACTTCAGTGGCCAGAAACTCTTTTACTCCAGGCACTGAGTTAGAAGGGCAAGGTCTCAGGCTCTCAGTCATGTCACGTGCCTCACTTCATTTAATACTCAACAGCAGGCAGAAATAGCATTGGCCTGAAGGACTCATTTGATTAGTAATGACTGATATTTCTGTACCTCTCTTAGACTTGTTTTCACTTTTTATACATTTAAGCAGTAAGACACGGCATGGCTTGGAAATACTGAAACCAGGTTTATGCATGCTGCCTAAAAGAATTTACCCACATGTTTCAAATGCAGATGAATACTTATTGCACTGATACTTCTGTGTATTTTTAAAATATACACATATATCGCATTTTTTTCAAAGAAACAGACAGAACAGTTCTTGATCCTGTAAAGGAGCCTTTGAGAAAGACTTCAATGAAAGCTATAACTGCTAATAAAACACTAAACTATCAAGGCACAAGCCATGATCAACTTCGCTCAGTTCTGTTATTTTGCTCTGAATTGCAGTGTGGTCTATCTGTAGTTGGAGACTGAGTTTACACATGCTATCAAAATAATACAGACCTGATTCAGTAAACATTCACACTCCCATCCAAGAGCACCTTGATAACATAATTGCAATTGAATGAAAGAGTAATATGGGCTGGGCCACTTCTGGGATTTCTTGTTTGTCCAGACGTATTCAAGAGAAGCTATTCTGGAGAGGAATATTCAGGAGTCCTATGACAGCCGAGAGTTTGTTTGATGCCAGATGTTTTCTTTCTTTTCTTCTCTAGACAGATAGAAACAAATGTAGGGCCTAAAAGATGTATGAGATGAAGAAAGAACATTGATTTTCCTGTTCTGATATTTAATCTCTGTGATCTAGCAGAAAAACAGTACTCCAGAGACATGGGATTTTTCAGATGAGTAGGGTGTAGAGTTAAAAAAAACAGCAAGGCAATTAACGCCCTACAATAACTGGGCTCTTTGCCACTTGAGTGGAGCCCCTTCTCCAAATGTGTTAGCTTATCTCATGCAGGTGACATCCATCTGATATTCTTCAGTGACTTTCTTCAAGGGTGGGGAGAAGTCAGTCACTAGACCATATCTCAGATTTTGAGAGACTGCATATCTTTTGAATACAGTCATTCTGGAAAGGGCATTACTTCTTTTCCATATCTAGATCCCACATTTCAAAGTTCAAAATAATAAGCATTCAAAAACAGATAGATTATGAAACAAGTTAGTTGATAAACTTCATAGTTCATTCCATGCAATGGCAATCTTTGATACATACCATGCTCTCTTCTTATTACATTCTGACTGAAGCTATGGACCTCAGTATACAATTCAAAGACAAGCAAGTAGTTAGAGTACCCTAAAATTTATTTTTCTCATATGAAGATAATGGTGGAGGTTCTGGCTCTAGTTAATATTTTTCTTGCTTTTCTACACTAGAGTTTTCATCAATTCTTGAATCAGAAAAGCAGCCATCCAGGATACTTATGTGCCCTTATTTATGTCAATCTTGTTTTTAAAAGTATTCCTACATATTCAGTGTAGCCAACAAATAGACAATAACTACACCTTCTGTGAAAGAGTACTTCTACTTCAGTCATGACAGTAGTATTGACTTTCACCATTTGCAATGTTGTCTGAAACATTGTTCAAAACACAATATAATATGCAATTTTACTATGATCTGTTCCAGCAGTGGGCAAAGTATTCCCTGAGGAAGATCTGAATATGCTTTTCATGCAAAATTCATACAAAACATGCACAAAAGTATCAGTATGCATGATAAATTGAGTCTTAAGTCAAGAGAGAGTAGGTTGTTTTTTTTTTTTTTTTTTGAAAACCCAAGACATGCATTCAGAGAAGTCCACTCACAAAATGTTGCATGCAGACCATATGTTATTTGAACAATATGATCCAGCTGCGTTAATGGAAAGTATCATAAATAAACAATGTGAGGTACTGACATGATGCATCCCAGTGGCTGCTGGTGTCGGTATCTACAGTGGGCTTGGATGAATATTGAATGATGTTTCTCATGCCTACTCACATAACTGTAGAATCACCTCAAGTGATCTGTCAAGTAATGAGCTTTTCTCTAGGGAAAGTTGCAATGTGTTTTATAAAAGCAACTGCAGAAGGTTTTATTCAGGTAAATGCTGACCTTTTCTCCAATGAAAGTCCTTATTTAAGACTGAAGAATTTGCCTATAAAATTGGCAGGCCTATCCTAGAAATATGACATTTTGATGTTTAGTGATACATAATGAATAAAAAAGACAGGAAAAGAACATCATGAATAAATTTAACCTTTTTAGTTCCTAACTCTAAAGATTTATTTGCAATTCCTGCTACAATGATGTATTGCTCTTAAATTCTTTTTGTTTGTTTGTTTGATTGATTTTTGTTAAAAATGTGTGGTTTATAGTGCTGTTACTGATATCTCCCCTTTTACATTCAATAAAAGGTGTAAGCTTGCTCACTGGCATTGGGCACATTATGTTAGTCACTTGGGAAGAATTTCGTGCATTCCTAATACTTTACCAACATGAAAGGAAGCAGAGAAAATCAGAACAAAAGATTTCATACAGAGCAATATGAAACAAGACTTACTCTGTAGAATATTCACAAAAGACTTGGAGTAGAGCTTAGGGGTATCTGATAACATTAGGTATTGTGATAGTGTATATATTTCTGTCTCTAAAGCTGTATAAGCCCTCAGGTAAAATTTTTCATAACCTTGCACAGTCTCATTCATAATACTGAAGCAGTAAACATTTATTTATGAAAAACAGAATTCTCTGGATTTCACTGATTTTACTTATGATGCCTTGTAGATACTGATAATCATTTAAAGAAATAATACTTGGAACTCTGTACAAGACAGCTGCATATTTTCTGTGACACACAGCTGTAGGAAACAAAATATCATTAATGAAAACAAGTTAAAAGAACAAAGAGTTTACTGTAGCCCACATGATGGCCTCAGCTTTGATTCACCAGTGTTTGAGACATAGGAGAACAATTTTATGAGCAGAACAGAGACAAAGTGCAACGATGCTAGTTGGTGTGGGAGTCTTTTATGTGTCTTATTTCAGTGACATCTAAAGTAACTAAGAAATTAAAAAAAAATAAAAGTGGAGAGGGTCATAATAAAATGCACATGTTAATATTCACTTACTAAAACCTGCTTCTAGTCTTGTAGTCTCAAAATTAATTTTATTCAATTGCCTTTCAGCTATAGTATCTTGCTATGAGATCCAAATATGATGAGTTTTTAATATAAATTCCACTGTTCTGCATCCAAATCTGGATTTATTTGTAATTTATTCTATCAGAACAAGCATATTTTGTAACTAAGCTTCACACCTGCAAAAAACCTGCACTGAAGTATTAATAAGTCTAGCTTAAGCCTAGAAATATGATTGGAAAAAAGACTGAGGAAACCTGACCTGATTAAAAAAAAAAAAAAAAAAAGTGGAACCCTAAACCACAATTTCACAGTGACACAGTGAAAAGCATTGTACAGACACACTATATTAGCACTATTGTATAGACACACACTACCCTCCACTGTTTAGGTAATCTGATGAGGCCAAAATTTCATGTCTAACTTTTTTACCATAGCCAGCAATGTCATAGCATTTTTTCTTAAGTTCTACTACAAATTTTTTATTAAAACTGAGTATAAAACACGTTTCTCAAAAAAAAAAAAAAAAAGAAAGAAAGAAAGAAAGAAAGAAAAGAAAAGAAAAGAAAAGAAAAGAAAAGAAAAGAAAAGAAAAGAAAAGAAAAGAAAAGAAAAGAAAAGAAAAGAAAAGAAAAGAAAAGAAAAGAAAAGAAAAGAAAAGAAAAAAGACTAAAGAAGAGTTTGATATGGAATATGAAAAGTTTCCTTGCACATTCCATACTTCATATTATTTAACAGACATTTGTCAAGTTGCTCTGGAATTTCTGCAGTAACTGCAAATTTCCCAGATAAATTATTCTTCCTGGTGCACGATGCTTAAAATGCTTAAAACCAGGACTTTTCTGTTAAGTATTTAAGTTGAATCTCATTTGCTTATGTTCAGCATATAACTTACTGTAAAGCTAATTTCAGTTTAAGCTGGCAGGCAGGCAAACACTGTGCAGCCATTCACTCATTTGCCAGCAATGACATAAAAGAGAGGTTCTGTCCTCTCCCTGTTCCTTGTGCACTCCCAGCCTCCCCAGTGGCAGGGCAATACAAGAAGCTGAAATGTTCTTCTCTCTGTGCAGCATTGTTCAGCAAAAACTAAAACATCGCTGTGTTATTAACATTATTCTCATTCTGAATCAAAAACATAACACTGTATCAGCTACAATTAACACTATCCCAGTTGAAACCAGGACAATGTATAAGAAGGCTCTCCTGCCATCACACCCTTCTTCCTTCCTTCCTATTTTCTTTAGAATACAAAACTCTAGAGGAGAGCAGCTCAGTAGAAATATGAAGTCTTCTTACAAAATTTTCTAGCAGAGATAAAGAGTATTTAAACTTTTTTTTAGTGATTTTTTAAATTTGTCCTATTTTCTATGCTTTTACTTTCCACAGCAAATTTAGCTAATGTTTAGGTAGGACACCGATGAATAGGAATCTGTTTTTTTTTTTTTTTTTTTTTTTTTTTTTCTGACAGTAGTAATAATCAGCTTCCTTTTTAAATTGTTGTCAGTTATGCATTTAAAAGGTATCAGTGGTTGATTACTTTTCACTTCATGTGCAAATACGTATATATATTTTAAAATATAAATATTATATATATATTTTTAAATATAAATATATATATACATTAGAATACATTTTAATAGGTATGGTAGTTAACAACAATTTTGAAATTTTAACATCTAGACATGTTATAAAGAGTGTAGACAGAAAAAAGATTAGCCAGTACCTGCATTTTCTACTTCAGAATCTGATGCTTCAAGAATGTAGGAGGAATAAGTAGAAAATGATCACCTAATGAAACAGTGAATAATTTTACCTATCCATCTTCAGAATGTATTTTTCATTTCTGTTTACTGACTCCATCACCACTTTTCTATTGTAATCATAGAATCGCTAAGGTTGGAAAAGACCCACAGGATCATCCAGTCCAACCATTCGCCCATCACCAATGGTTCCCGCTAAACCATGTCCCTCAACACAACATCCAAATGGTCTTTTAACACCACCAGGGTCAGTGACTCCGCCACCTCTCTGGGCAGCCCATTGCACTGCCTGACCACTCTTTCAGAGAAGTAGTATTTCCTAACATCCATCCTGAACCTTCCCTGGCGCAGCTTGAAGCCATTCCCTCTAGCCCTATCACTAGTCACCCGAGAGAAGAGGCTGACCCCCAGCCTCATAGTATTACATTTCATGTAATACTATTCTAGTAGGTGACAGTTATCCCTACCATGAAAATTCTTTGTAAGGGGTAAATTTTCCCTAGAAAAGTATATAGCTTATCTATAAACATGGTCCAAAGAGCCATTATTTTCCCATTATCTCAATTCATCCTACCTACTATGGACGTTATTTACTATCACTATTCAAGAGAAATTTTGTATCATTGCTATGTTAAAAAATAATATTATTAAAATATTAAAAAGTGGAATCATGTAACATGCATTAGATTTTTATAACTATGCAAAAAAAAAAAATAAATAAAATAAAAGGCTTATGTAAGACTTAAAAGCTTACTGTCCTAGATAAGAGAATACACGGAGAGGAGAATATGTGCTACCCATAATATTGGTAGAAATATGACCTTCCAAGTATCTCCAGTACAAAATAGCTTTAGAAAAAATAAAGTAAAATAAAATCCAGAATTTTACAACGACCTGTGTTTCATACAAAGCAATTATAAACTCTGTGTCATTTGGAAACAAATAATTATTGCGTCTAAGAAAATTATTTGTCTTACCAGTAGGTTTCAGCATTATTTGCACATGTTGCAATAAATGATCAAAGAAAAAGTATTGCTATTTGATCTAATATTCATATCATAGTATCCCTAAAACATTAATTTCCTTATGGTTTTGTATGGTCTTATGTTAAAAAGAAAAAGGTTCCCAAGCAACTATGTAAAAGAGTTTCAAGCTTACTATTCACATGTAGATACGAACTTAAAAAAACATTTCACACAGAGATGTAAATGCGCGCATGAGCAATGTATATCCAGACTTTATAAGTTTTCCTTTCAGTTTCAATTTAAAGATAATTATTTCTTTGGACATGTTTCCTCACTAAAATTTGTTATGGGTAAAACAGTTTCTTTGTCTTAAAACCTTAAAATTAATTCAGTATTACCTAAATAAAGAGCAGTTGAGAATATATTGTGAGAGACACGTGAATTTATTTTTTTACATGGTTCAAAGTTTAATTAGGTTACACAAAGTCAAGCTTCCACTGCCTTTTGAGATGATCTATAATATCACACCTAACTTCTGTTTACTGGTAACAAAGAGACCAAGTCATTTGTTAAATCTGCCTATACTAATTGTGTAGATCATCTGAAATGACACCAGCCTTCCATGCTTGCACAAATTTAGTTCTCTGTGTCTGTGTGTACTGACCTCACTTAATTCAAATCTCGTTATTCTCAGTGAGGTTACCTCACTGAGGTATATTCAGTTACCTAAACTTCCTGTGAAATTTAGATGAACTAGAGTATTAACACATGCGTATGGAGCTGTCAGATGTGACGTGACAGAAAACCTATGGCATAAAATAACTGGAATGACATGAAGACTCTCAAAAGCACTCGGCACTTCCGTTTGAGCAAATACTTGACTCCTGGTTATGGAGTTACTCAGACAGTAATAGCTAAATTCAGTTTTCTAGACATAGGTGGTGTAGTATCAATTTGAGAACTGTAGTATCTTCTGAACATCTACAGGATATATGGGAAAACTTACAGATTGGAAAATGGAGACCTAAACTTCTCCAAGCACCTCAGATAACCACAATCACGTAAAATAGGGCCTACCTGATGCAAACAAATGTCTGTCTAGATAAACACCCTCTCTGACACTGGCAATAGGAGATGTATTTTAGCAAAAGCTTATGAATCAGGTGTGTTTCTGTGATCAAGCATGTATGGTGTCCCTGTGGGCTCCTCTAATTAACTTTCCTGTTTTTCTTTTCCACTGTCTCAGTTTGAACACTCTCATCTCTTGTTTTCAGTGCCAGAAGCACCCTGAACCAGCTGTGCAGAATCTGCTCCCGGAGGAAACAGATCTGTAGTGCATGCAGGATTGCATGCAATTCCCTGTACAACAAATTGTATTTCCTATTATTGCTAGAGTACTGCCCATATCTTAATCTTAATGGTGTGTGAGGGTGAGCTTAATCATTCTCCCAACTCCACTAATCGTATTGAGTAGTTCTAGGATGACTATAGTAAGACATCAGAGAAAACACAGTTAGGTATGAAGACACACCTAACTCCAAGTATTTTAATCTGAAGCAGTCACACCCACACCTGCAGCTTTTCTTGTGGGTCAGCAAACGTCAAATGAATGAGCTGCAGAGAATGTTGAGAACATTTGCCTGCAAGTGTCAGAGTGAAAACATTTGGCATGTGAGCCTTCTTTCCCCAAATCCTAGTAGAAAAGGTGATGCAACAACAAATCTAGTAACTAAGTAGTCAAGCAAGTCAATAAAACTATTTCAACAGGAAGTAAAAAATGTTAATATAGATAAATTAACATATGGAATTCTAGACAGTAAATGAAGTTCTGGCAGATGAAGATGGAAAGACTGAAAAAACCTAATGCTTTCTCCAACAACCTGTCACTATTCCAAGAGGGTGTCATTGAAAATGGGTTTTTCTGAGCTGAGTGCTTGCTCATAGATTAAAGAATTTACTGTGTTGCCATTAATAAACTGAAATTTGAATATTTCTACTGGCAAGATAGCTTTGTTTTCAAAACAGATTTTGAGTATATATATGTAGTTTTAGCTAGCATGCTCCTATGTGGTGGGCAAACTCCATCATCCAGTATTAACTGTTGTGAATAGGAACTGTTGGTTCTTATCTATGAGCTCTGCACATTGCTAAAAACTCCAGTTTCATCTACACAAGCTGGTTAACATACAAGGAATGGGATTTTTCATAATAGCTAGAGAATCCATATAACCAACGTGGAAAGCACTTGGAAATGCAATCAACAGTTACATACAAAAAAGTTGCACATAGAGGTTATAAGATTTGAAAAAGTTAATGTTAAAATATATATGAACAAATGCACATTTTCCTTTAGCATCCAGTTCTTGATGACTGTTTGCTCTTTTTAACTTAATACCTCATTTCCCTTTTGAAACTTTGGAGTAGAGGAGGATATGCATTGTTTATGAAACAATTTGAAAGCCATGCAAGTACCTATGTAAGACATGGTTCTTGCAGTTTCTAATCCATTAATGAGACAAGTATTGAACCTAAGCAACACAGTACTTGAGAGTCAAAACACCTGATATACATTCCTTTTGAAAAACACAGTGTAAGATGGTTTCTTTTTATGTGGAATTAAGCTTTGTTGAAACAGACTTGCACCCTGCTTTCTGGTTGGCTAGATGCAGGCATGGTAAACATCTTCTAGTACAAATTGCTGTGTAGCTTGTTTCTTAATTCAGTGTATAAATAAGTTATGTTAAAAAAAACAACTTTGTATTGTTCTGCTTTATGGCTAAGAAAGGAAATGCATATCATTTGATGCTGAGATAGTATAGCATTGATCCACCTACTTTCTCCCTTTCAGCTAGAAAACAGAGTTAGAAAACAGAGTTAGAAAACAGTTTTGGAGCACTTCACACAAAAGTAGGCATTGTGCGAATTTTATAGCAGGAAAGAAATGGTCTCTGAAAGAGAGAAAAGGAAGTCAGAAAGAATAATAAAAGTCGGCATGGTAAAGGGCCTCTTACTCTCTGTGGTCTAAGTTTTATGTTCTAAGTAAATCTTTCATAGAAGGTAGAATGAGGTTAAAGGGTAAAAGGGTGAAAGATGGAAAGGAATTAAGGAGAAGGATAGCAAGGAAGGAGGGATATGAAGAGGAAAGGAAAAGTTCAAGGCAATCATAGGTAGTATGTTTACTGTGAATGAGATGAACTGAAGGATGTGAAAAAGAAATCAAAAAGAAAAGTTTCTCTGAAAGAGAAGATAAAGCACACATTCAAGACATTCTGTTTCGTGACATGTTCTGTTCCAGGACAGTCATCCAACAGTTCCATACACTTTTTCCATCTCTTCCCACTTCAGATTTTCCATCAGAGGAAAAATCTTCTTACCCAGATGACTTCAACCTAGAAATGTCTTATTTTCTCAGTATAAATTAATAGGAAGGTAAGCAAATAAAAGTTGGTGTCCCAGAAGAATATCTATCTCATAAAAAGATAAAAAGTCATTCAAATTTCCTATACACTGCTGAAAGTTTACATGTTCACCCCATCCAAGTGGTTTGTTCCTCAGAGAAAAAAGCTCTCTTTGGTTAAATGTGAAATTAAAATTAAATGTGCAAGAGTAAGCCATGCAATTATTACTCTTTGTGTCTAAAATTCCTTTAACTCACATAAGTCATGCTCATTTTATTTTCAATCCCATATCTCAAAAGCCTGGTGTCAAGGGAAAAAAAAAAAGCAAAACAAGCAACAAGCAAACAAACAAAACCGAACAACTCAGGTGTGAGCACCTCTGTAACAGTGTAAACTTAATCACTTAGTTTCAATGTAAAATATCTAATTTTCTTTCAACAGTTTTTCTAAATAATGGGTTCCATAGGATCTGCAACTAAGAGTGTTAAAGATTTACAAGTGTTACTACACTTGCAAATGTTTATTGATTACATATGTATCTTAGAAACTGACCACTAATTGTTAGCTGCAGAAATAAAAATCCACTACTTTGTACAAGTTTCCCTCTTTTCAATCTACCTATGTTATATTACTGAACCTTTTAGGGCAGAACCTTGAAGCAGCAAATTTTTGAAAATGGAAAGTAAAATTCACAGCCATAAGTGCCCTTGTTATTGATGGACATGACATGTAAAATTGTTTTTCAAAAGACAAAATAATAAAGCAAGCTACTGTCCAATCCTAAATATCAAAATCTTTTAACCACTGCACAAGAAGAATGCCACATTTAAGTGTTCATTACTTTTAAGGATTTCAACTTCACAACTTAACGGGAAAGGAGCACTATTAAAAAAAATATATCAATGTAACATAAAAACTAAAACCACAGGAATTCAATTTATGCTTGCTAATGCCATGTTTTGATGTAAAATACTTGATGAGTTTAGCTTTACCTTAAAGACTGTGAATTTCATTAACATTCACAAGTAAGAAAATAGCATGTTGTGCTACAGTGATTCCCAAAGCGTAATCACCAGTGACCAGTAGTTATGCCACAAAAACACGTCTCCTGTATAGTATTAGAATTTAAAGGCTTAATAACAAGAATATATTTAGTTTCTGAAAAATATTGGTAGCTAAAGGTTAAAAGGTTTATACATATATGAATTAATCATAGTATAGGCTTCTGATCAGTGTCAATGTAATAAATATCCTGCTTTCAAGTGTTGTTTCTAAATCTGGCCCTCAATCATTCTTTTTTAAATTTATCTATCTACTATTATATTTTCTAAAGGATTCAAAAACTGAGAAGTACATAAGAGGAATTTTCTAGCAAATAGGTATTGATTGACCTTCATCAAAGTAGAGTGACATTTAATATTTTTTTGGATGTCAAAAAAGCTGTCTGCCTAATCTAATAGGATCCTGTGCACCAATTTCTACAAGATAACAGGACAATAAAAATGAGGCTTACGAATGAAGATGTTGTCAATACAATTTATAACATTATTGCATTCCAGTTTGCCAAGCATCAAAATGTTATAGACTAATAAACTGGGAATGATAATATAAGTTCTCATAGATCCTAAATTCTAGAACAAAACAATCAAGCAGGAAAAAAAAAAAAAAAAAAAAAAAAGGAAAAAAGGAAAAAAAAAGGCTGTAATGCGTCTATATCTCTCCTACAGCACGTATATCTTTTTCTAGAAACTGGGCTGCGTACTTTACCTACTTGCTCCATTTGTAATTCAGAAAATATTACAATAATCATATTAATGTGTTTATTTAATTTCCCTAACAATCAGACACTCCCAGTTGAAACTGTTTATTTTTCTGCAGGATTTGTTGTTGTTTGGTAAGTGGTAGTAGTGTTGGTAGTAGTTTTATAATAGAAACAAAGAAAAGACATTAGTAAGTGAAGTTAGTGTTTAACATAACTGTTGGCATTATCTTTTGATAAAATAGATATCAGAAATAAAGTGATGGAACTTCTGTACCTAGCAAAATACACATTTTCAGTATTCCTTGGTTAATCTACGAATGACAGAAAACCAGATCTCTGCAAGTGATGTCTAAACATTGAAGATGACAAAACACTGGCTTCACATAGTGTATGTCAATGCTCAGAATATATTATAGTGAACAAACAAATGAGGAAATCACTATTTCTTGATAAGACAGAGATCCATGCTTTTAATGAAGGCTAAGACTTTATTATTGCATGTGTGTGTACGTGTGTGCGTGCTGTATAGAACATAACTGCAAGGCCAAGAAACTGTTAAATGCAAACAAGGAACATGGAGGGGTTTTCTTGAAATACTGTAGGATTATGCCACAAGGCTATGAAAATATGTAGGGAAATAAAGCCTCAGATCAATACCAAGTAGTATCATTTAATGGGCTAAATCAAAGAAGTCTTTAGAAAATAAATGTATGTGCCTCACTGAGGTTAGATAGAGGAAAAAGAACCACTTTCCAAAATGTATGCTTTTTCTGTCAGCTTTTCAGACTTCAGTCACAAAAAACAATTTGCTACCTTTAGGCTGTGCAAGACATTCCCTTTTTTTTTTTTTCTTTTTTTTTTCTTTTTTTTTTTTTCTTTCTGAAGACATTTATGAAGATGATGCATAGGTTCTATTTCAGAAACCATGCTATTTTCTTTCTCCAGGACTCAAATTGCCATGTGTATAGAGGGCTAGAGGGCTTATTGTTGGGTCTCTGCTGTTGCTAGTAAGCTACAGGTAGTTTGGTTTACTTTCTAAAATAAAACTATACTTTTAACCCCATTGTTGTTGGATCAGATTGAATTTTTATTCTGCGAATCAACCTTTCAATTTTGGTTATTTTAAGCCCGAAAGCACAGGAGAGAGTTTGGGGTAGCTGAGGAGAAATTTTGAAATAAAAGATATTTCTTTAAGAAATATTGTGAAATTTTCTTCACCTTTTCCTTTTCAGCTACAGTCGTCACTTTAAAATACACATTGTTGTAAAACCCCAGAATCTGTTATACTTTGGATTTAGGAACCTAAATTTTAGGATTCTATTTTCTAAATGGAAGAAGCTGGAAGGGCTCCATAAAGTTTGAGAATTTCACAGATCAGGGGTAGAAAGCTAAGTTCAGAGAAGAAGTTGTAGATATTTGAGGTTCTGCTCCCAATGAAGTTTGCCTCACTTCATCCAACAAGGTAACTTAGCTTATGTAACCATAATCAAATATGAAGAAGTAGTTGAAAGAGGATACTGAGACTATGTGAAAAATCTCCAGCCTACTCATGCTTATTATGAGGAACTCAGGAAAAAAGGCCAGTATTATTCCTCTGCCCTTCCTCATTATCCTTTTTCTGCTTTATAGAACAGAAAAAGATACAAGGATGTTCAAGTACTTATTCATATCCATTTGCATGTAACAGCCTCTCTGTATAGGCAAAGCTTATAATCTAGGGGATGCTTTAAATTTTGTTAGGCCTTTTGGCTACCAGGATTATTCACATTCTATGCTTGCCTTCCTATATCATACCTGTCATAATCTGATCTGCAGCTTCTTCAGGCAAGGTCTCATTCATTTGGTAGATGGCACTTCATATGCCACATGATATATACCAGTGTGCACACAAGTCAGAGGGAGATGAATTTTCAGCATTTTTGAACTACAATTTTGAACTTATTTACATTCTAAAGTTCATATTTAGAAGTTTCATTTTATGTTCCCCTTTCAAAATCAGCAGGTATGCTTTCAGAGTGGTTACAAAAGTAAATACTGACCAGTAAAATGTTGACAGGCTTGAAATTTCAGACAAATTACTCTGGAAACTTAGAAATATATTTACAAGATTTGCAGATTACTGAAGTGAAATAAAATATATTGGTGACTTGCATATTAAACACAATACCTCTTCTAAAACACCTTTGTAGAACTAAAACATTACAGAAGAATTGTATAAATAAATGTTCTAAACATCATATAAAATATTCAAGGCACTCAGATAGCACCCTGACATTGTTAGGGTGCATTAGACAAAGGAAGAAAGTGGAAAATGAAGAGAAAAATATAACAAAGTTTAAAAAACAAAGTAGCTGTTTGAAAGAATTTGGGTAGTTAAGTTCGTTTTTGAGGAAAAAATCCATATAATTACACACAAAAAGGGGCTTCTGTCTCTGACCTATCTGCATTTATCTAGTCTTTCATGTCTGCCCTCCCTCACTGTTCAAAAGATGTTAGAAACCAGCAAATACGCTATGTAGAAATACTTACTGTAGTACAACCTTCTGCAGTAGTACTTGCAATACACAGCGTTGAAGGCCTCTGTAGAGCACCTTTTATAAGACCTTTCCATTGAAGTGCTATGTTTATAACAGAAAAAAAAAAAAAAAAAAAAAAAAAAAAAAAAAAAAAAAAAACACATTAAAGATCACCAGGCCTTCCTGAATGGAATTTAAGAACATGTGCAGGGCTTATGCCAACCTGTGGAACTTAATAACACACTCAGAGCAGTTTTCTGTGTTCAACCATACTGACTAAAGATGCTATTCAATACCTCACTGATGAGCAGTAGTTCTGTAAAACATCTGAATGAAATTTTTGTGTTACTAATTTTCTAATGATAAATGAATGAGAATTTTGCAAGTTTTTACAAACTTCCCTTAAGCATCTGCCACTTTTGAGAACACAGTACTATAGTAATTGAACTGAGGATGTGAAAATTAAGGGTTATAAGATACAAAGACTGAGAGCTTAGATGCACAGAAGGACCAAGAATAGAGGATGTTGAAGTATTATACCGAATGCCAAATGCTAACCTCAGGTTTCCCAAGAGAAGGATCTTTGTCTCCTGTATTTTTTTTTTTCCCCAGCATAACTATGATAATTGGACAAGGGAATGTGAATGGCAATTAAAAGAAAGCAAACTTGAAGAGGTACCAGAAATCAATTTTCCATTCAGATAAGCTTTAGGTATGAATTATGATAAGAATAGGGAAAAAAAGTCCTTTTTTTTTTTTTTTTTTAAAGTAAAAAATAATTGATGCCATACAGAACTGGGCTATTGCTTATTCATTAGCAGCAGTTATGGGGCCAGTTGTTAGCCCAAGCTAAGTTGGCTGCATATTGCTTTAGCAGTTCTAAACAGAACTAAACCTGTTCTGACTAACTGGAGATTTATCCCACATGGGAGAAATCTCTGAGCAATGAAAAGCTTTCATTGCAGCAGCCTGGCTAAGGAAGTGCTTATTGGAAATGTACTGGGGCAGGAAGGACTATACTTGGAGCATACCATGCTCCAGCCATCCCTGCCAATGTAATTGTCTCTAAGGGGTTCTACCATCTGGTGCAAGTTACAGAAAGCCAGAGGCTATTTTAACTTGTACTGGGATTTAACCTATGAGTAGGAGAGTGCTAAACTGGCTTTAAGCCAGGTTCATCATCCTCTTTCCTGCATCAAGCAGAGCAATTTGCTAATTATAAAATCTACTTAAAATCCATGTGAACTTCAGTTAGTTAATATGGAATTGATTATGACTTCAGGTGGGAAATAGATCTTGGAACCAAATGAAGTTGTGTGTTCAGTTTTTCATGCAAATGCTCCTAACAAGAAGAAAAACAGACAAATGTCAAATATATAAGCAAAACGTTCTCAGAACAGATATTTTTTTCAAGAATGTTTCCTTTAAGTCAATTAGACATTCTAAATTGCTGAAACACGTCCAAGACTAATAACAAAAATACCTAAATAAATAAAAGGTGCACAAATGCAATTCAATAGGAATGATCCATTGATAAAAATCTGTCATCACTCTCTCACTATATAATTTTACCTTTTCCACACCTGTACATCTGGTAGCAGTAAAAGAGATGTCCAGGTTTAATGTTACTGCTGTATATATATATATATATATATATATACATACACACATTTGTGTCATTTGGAACTCTTTCTCAAATTTTGTTTGTTGTTTTTCAGTGAATGGTCTTGCTATTCTCTAATATTATTACTTCATCATGACAGTGTATATCATTCTATTCTATATAAAAAACAGTGTCTTTCAATAAAAAGTGCTGTGTCCACAAAGAAATCATCCAAACATAACATACAGAAATAAAGTTTGTATGTTTTGTTTTCTGTTGGGTTATAAAAGAATACACCTTTGGTTTTTTCCTTGTTTTAGTGGATATCAATATAAATAGCATTGGGATAGATGACACTGGAGCTTGTTTCCTATGGTGCTTTATTATTTATTAGATATTTTTATTTTCTGTAGAACTCATCATATTGATTTTTTGTGCATGCGTTTTATTAGTTTGATTACTGGGGATGATTATAACAGATATGCAAACTTCTAGAATAACTACCAATTTCACAATTCCCAGTAATGGGTAGGACTCAACTACCTCAATGGTAGTACAAACTGACCAGTCTAGCTGAATTTTGCTACCTCTGAAATATACATATGTGGGCAGTAAAACAGAATCCTCACAGTGCCACAGAATCAGTCTTTAATTTTAATATTTTTATTTGCAATGAATATCAGTAGCACTGTTTCTCATAGCCAGTAAGTCTCACTGATGAGGAGAAAATCTACACATATCATTGAACTTATGTAAGTCTTAGTCCAAGTAGGATAAAAAACTTCAGTCTCAGTGATCTTGCAGATAGCAAAACTTTGGAGCTATTTTCATGATTCATACATAGTGATCATTTTGAAGAAGTAGTTTTCTTGGTTTTCTTTTTACACACTTACAAACAAGTTTTCCACAAATTCTTGCCTACACATGAATACTAAATAAGTAATCTAACAGGCCAAGAAAAACGAATGAAGGTATTTCAGAACTTACTACAAAATTTAAATAAAAAGGAGACTCATATGATGTAAGCCATATTTTTACATATTCACATGTCCACTTCTGTTATTTTACTTGTAACAAAAATACTTAAGGGTTGAATAAATGAATGTAAGACTGAAATTTATTAGAAAGATCCTTTTTTTTTTTTTTCTCCTTCCAATGAACAAACATTTTTACGCTATTTAACCAATTTAAGAACAGAAAGTATCCCTAAATTAAGCAATAGAGGCAACAGAAATGTTAGATTGTGCCACTGGGAACTTAAAATACATCAGGAATTACTTCAGACTTTTGGTAGTACTAAAATCTGTTAGCAAGTATGTGGAGGAATCTCACAGGTGACTATGCATTCTGTGAACCCAAACAATATCTGTGGTTCCAGTGTAACATTTTAGTCAGCAGTAAAAATGTGGCAATGAAAGTCATGAGTACATTTACTGACATCTTCTATTTATTGACTGCACTACTTATGAAGTTTGATCAGGCAATCTCTAGGCTCATAAAAGCAGTATTTGATGTGTGAAAATTGGATTTTTTGTCTATAAAACAGATAAGGCATAGTATAGCTTTGGGATTACCATTCACTTTCAAGACAACTACAAGAAGGAAGATAGAAGAAAAAAAAAGAATAAGAAAGAGAAAATGAGTATTTCATAAGTACATATATAAATTATTATTTCCACTGGTGACAGATTACTACTTGATTAATGGAGTGTTTACAGGACAAATCTAAAACAAAGACCCACAGGATCACCCAGTCCAACCATCCAGCCATCTCCAATATCTCTCACTAAACCATGTCCCTCAACACAACGTCCAAACATTCCTTGAACACCTCCAGGGTCAGTGACTCCACGAGCTCCCTGGGCAGTCCATTCCAGCGCCCAACCACTCTTCCAGAGAAGTAGTATTTCCTAACATCCAGCCTGAATCTCTCCTGGTGCAGCTTGAAGCCATTCTCTCTAGACCTATCACTAGTTACACGAGAAAAGAGGCCGACACCTAGCTCACTACAACCTCCCTTCAAGTAGTTATAGAGAGCAATAAGGTCTCCACTGAGCCCCCTCTTCTCCAGACTGAGCAATGCCAGCCTCTTCAGCCACTCCTCATAAGGCCTGTGCTCCAGACTCCTTACCAGCTTTGTTGCCTTTCTCTGAACACACTCCAGGGCCTCAACTAGGATTAGTCTCTGAGAGTGTTCTCTCTTCTCCCCACAGAAGAACAAACCAAGAGTAGTCAAACTTAGTCAACAAACCAAGAGTAGTCAAACCACTTACATGCAGGGTACAAAGTTACATGCATTTTCAAGTTCAGACAGCTTCCTGGGCACTGCAGCTTTATTAGCATAGCATATCATAAAAGCACAGCCAAAGTCAGCAAACAGCATAGCGTATGCCTCTCATATGCTAATTTATAGTGCTCTCATAAGTCCTAAAGCTTTTACCACATTATTTTATTTTGCATTTTTGCCTATAGATAGCTTAGCAATAGTTTGCTACATGTTACCTTGATGCTTTGGTTACCTATTAGCTTCTTTCTGACATTACTGCATTTCCCAGAGGAAACATTTAATCATAATTTGCTGTATTTTAGAGGAATAAAAGTAGCTTTCAAATAATTAGCAATCTTAACAGTACATAAGTGTTATAGTCTAACCCAATTTGCTGCTAATCACCACACAACCATTTACTCATCCCATCCCCCCAAAGTGGGATGAGAGAGAGTAGGAAACAAAACAGAACATATAGGTTTAGGCAAACAAACAAACAAACAAAAACAAACAAACAAAAAAAACAACAAAAAAACTTTTTAAGACAGCAAAGGAAAGATGGAAACAAAAAATGTAATGATAACAATATATATTCACAACACAATTACACACAGTCCACCAACCAAAACCCAGCAACTACAGCTTTATGACCTTCTACGTGATCTCATCTGATATGGAGCAACTCCTTGCCTAACCCAGGCCACCAGCCTTGGCTCAACCCCGCCCCCTGCAGCTGTGTCATAAAGACAACAGTTCTTCCCATCCCCACCCAGGCTCCAATCAGTCAGTAACAATGCAAACGTTGCTGAGGTATTAATGCTGTTTTAGTTGAAACCAGGTTAGTAAGCAATCAGCATGATTATGTTTGTGAATATTGGCAACCGTCTTTTTTATCATATAGAATACTACTTATAGATTGAGGTGCTTCTAGTTCATTTACAGATTCTGCTACATTGCAACCACTGACAAGCTTTCACCAACATCCCCATTTTTAACAGTCTTGTAGAGTTCAGAAGTAACATCCCTAATTTGCAGTTGCACAGTATATAATTGCATGATTCATCTTTAGATTCCATAAGTATGTATCACTCATGACTAAACAAACAGCATGTTTACCTGTGTTATCAGAAACTGTATGTAGGTGGAATGAGAAATCATTTATTATCGTGTTTGCAATTAATCCACTGGTTAAATCTTAGAAGTCTGAGAATTTTATGTGTAAAAGAGATTTCATAAAAGCTATTTCAATCACAATTTTGGAATATATCACCCGAAATTTCTTCGTTTACATGTTATTATTTTTGGAGGAGAAGTGGTTAATGTAATTGAAATTAGCTTTTAAATATTTTCATATTATTCAACAATTTTTTTTCACTGAACTATCTTTCAAATTAAGCTTATGATTTTATTGACTTGCCCCCAGTTCCACCAGTTTGCTTTCAATATAGATATCTCTTTCTAGACATCTGTAACTTCATTCCCCTGCTTCTTTCCACAATTTCTTCGCATTTAATAAAATTAAAGGAGTGCTACTGATATTAAAAGTAGCACAGTCCATAAGGGTTTTTTGTGTGGTAGTAGAGCAGAGGCATTCAGTCTACTACCCACAGATCTGATGCCTTCCTATGGTTATGTGTAGTCTGGCTTGGGTTCGGAAAGGTCTGTTAGGTTTGTTAGACTCTATAAGCTGAACTAATAAATAGGTTTCTAGAGATGTTAATTTGTTTAGACACAGGACCTCACGTATGTACACTACTTTGCTCCAGAAGCCAACTTGATTTTGGCTAATTGCAATAGCTCTGTGCAGAATATTTTGTCATGGTACCCAAATGTGCTGAATCAGAATTTCATTTCTACATGTATGTATGTATGTATGTATGTATGTTTGTAGGTATATTAAGGTATATATATTAGGATTTGTTCCCAGTCACAATGCATCACTTTTCATCTTCTCAGTGCATTCCTTTTACTCTTTACAAGTAATCAATCCCAAGGGTGTTTCATGGGTCAAAAAGTACATTTTACAATGCAGCAATTCTTTCTGAAACACAAGAAATTATGTATATATCAGAAATTAGAGCTGGCTTAATATTTACATGAGGCTTGGTCTTACCCTAGTTCCCGTGTTTTAGTGGACTTTAGATGGAAAGAAAAGGTATTTTTAAAAAATATGTAAATTTTAACTAACACTGTTGATAATAAGTCCAACATAATTAATCTTACAATATGTGATATTGCAATATTGCAGTTCAAGCTATGCCTGTCTACTTGATTATAAGTTCTTGACAAATTGCAAAGCTGAGCATCTCTTCTCCAAATAATTCATTAGCACGTATTTATTTCATTACATAACTGATTAGTCATTTAAATTTGCAAAATACCTAGAAGACTGAAAATATGGTGCAATAAGACAGTGTCAGCTAGTATTCACTTACAATTTTACTGGTTATCAGCTTCAAGACTTGAAAAAAATCTTCTTTTGATGAATCATAATGTCCCTTTTCAAATCATCTGGGTCTGTAATCCCATAATAATTTATCCCTAGAGATCTTTGCACCCAAGCAGAATGCTGAAAACTTGCTTATTATTCCATTGTTATGGTTAGATCATTCCCTCTTTTCAACTTTACATGTACTAGCCTTCTGTTTTTGCCAGGATCTTTCTGAGAAATTGTGTTTATGGGATCACAGTTGTTTTCCCTTGTGGCACTAGCTGTCATAAGCACAGGTGGCATGTGGTCTCACAGTCCCTGTGTGCAACTATGCCTCCTTCTGAAACTTACACCCTTAGCTGTCAAAAGTACAGTTTTTTTTTTTTCTGAGTGTTTTTATAGATTTTTCTCCCAAACAGGATGCTTGACTACATATTTATGCCAAATCTGTTCTGCAATTATGAACTTGCTTCTTTCTAAAAATCCCTTATCTCTAAGTGAATAGCTATTTTATTTTTGAAAGATTGCCTTATGTATCTCATAATACTACAGCTGGCTTAAATGTTTGTTCAGGTGTCTTTCTGTCACTAAGCAAAGATGAATCAGAGAGATTAGTAAAATAGAACTGTAATGTAATGATGCTTCACTTACTGTACTGACAAATGGTCAGTGTATATGTCCAAGTGAATGCAAGATTTGTTTGATTAACTTTTCTTTACTTTCTTTAACATTAAATATTTAACGTTCTTGGATCAGCAGACATGGGACTCGGTGCTAAGTCTGGAAATGCAACAACTGTGGATGTATATATGAACTACTACAAAGTCACAAAAAAGATCTGGGTAGGAAACAACATCAGGATCAGTTGCAGTAATCAATGGATATTTTTCTTTCTTCTTCAGTACTCAATCAAGCATCTGCTACTATACCCCATAAGAGAGGAATGAGACTTGAAGAGAATTACTGTTCAGTGTTTTTTGAAAATCTATAGTGTTACACACAATTGTCAGCTAATTTAACACAGAACTGTGTGACATTATTATCATTCTATCCTCCCAGTCAACTTACTTGAATGTGAAAAAACTACCAATATTCAGTTTTGTTGCTCAGAAACCTGTAGGTGTAAGCAAGCATCTAAAATTCCCCTTAAAATCACTTCCTCATGGCTGAAAAACTCACTTGTATCTATAGGATATATTAGACAAACACATATCCAGAAGTCAGACAGGAAGAAAATTCCCTCTACTTTTATATACTCATTTGACGTTTTCTTTCCAGCTGTGGATCTGGAAGTGGAAGTGCATACTTGATCAAAATACAGAATTTTGAATAGCATATCACCTCATTCTGTGTTCTTGCTTTAGCCAATGTCACTGGTCTGAAATACCAGGATACAATATCTTTAATCTTCAGTGAATATTTGTGGTTTACACTGCAGAACTAACCTTTTCTATCCTGTCAGGTATTTATCTGTTAGCTCAGAAACCCAATTCTTATATCTTATCTCCTTTTGTAAGGGAAGCTGAGAATATATATATATATATTTCCTCTACAGAAATGCAGACAGCATAGAAGAATGTTTCTCACTATAGCCATCTGTAAGACAGTTGATATTCCCTCCATCTCACTTGATGTGTTTTGAGAGGGACCTACAATCTACAGAGTCTTATTGCACTGCTGGCTCATAATTACCCAGTGGTTAATAAACAGCAAATTCCTTCTCGTGTACTTCTCATTGAACTGAAGACCAATACTAGTCTGGAGCTGCTAATAAAGTGTACCTCATCTATTACTGCCAGCTCAGTCCTAGACTTCGATGTAATTATTTCAATCCTATCTATTTCTTTATTCCTTCGTCATCCTCACCTTCCTGTAAAATATTCTAACACTTCACCATTAATGATATCTTTCTACTCTGTGTCAATGGCAAGATTAGCTAACATACTTTTCCTACTTTTGCCAACTTTGTTAATGAATGTGTTCAGTAGCAATCATCCTGCACCAGATCATTAAAGTAATGCTGTGTTAATTTCTCTTTACGCATAGCTCAGCTTTCAATACAATCAGCTGATTTCTGTCTCTTCTCTTCAAAGTCTCAGCTGAACCTCATTATCTCCAGTCTTATTTTCAAATCACTCAGTATGCAATGTATATGATTTAAATAAAATACAATTCTAGAAAGATAAAATGTAGCAAATTAGATTTTTCCAGAAAAAGAAATTATTGGAATGATCATGTGATTTAAATTATCACTGCTAAATATTTTACATTTTCATTCTCTTTCTTGTATATTCCAAAAATAAATTCAGCAGTTATTGCAGAATACCCCTATTATCTGTATAGTAGTATTTGAAACAATTACTAGCAGAACCATGATTTCACTGTCAATTATTTGAATAGATTGGAATAGAAAACTATTTCCACTATGTCATTATTCTCAGGCCTGATCCCTCTCCTCCTCTTTCCATTTCAGTCAAAAGAAATAGTTTGATAAACACTGAAAGAATTGTAAAAAGGAATTATCGGACTGGCTTTTGGGAAGTCACCCCTAAAATCAACAGTTCTAATCTGACTTTTTATTTCCACTCACTTTACCATGCTACCTTAATTTGTGTTAAAGAGTAAATAAAACTTCTTACTTATGGATATGGGTTTCTCAAGTTCATGCCAAAGCAATTAGAGGTTGACTGGGGCACCTAAGGAGAGTTTGTGGATACTGGGTAAAAAAATTTTCTTACCCTTCTCATGAAGTAGTACAGTTTTGTCATTTACTTAACTTGTAAAGCACATTTTAATTTCAGTGTAGGGAGCATCTTATCTATATGGCTGATTCTGTTTATATGATACAGATTCTTATGTTACAGAATGCAACAAGGTGAGGCACTGAAAGACAGATTTCTTTTTTTTTTGCTTTGAAACATTCCATCGCAATATATCTGTGTAAGTGAAAATTTCTAAGGCTAAGAAAAAATGTTCCTGTTCTGATAGGACTTAACCTAGATATTCTATTCCAGCCTGAGCTTTTTTACTACCTAATCATTTTATATCCCTGGCTTTTTTATTGCTTTATAAAATCTCTTTTATCTAAATAAAATTTCAGTGACACACTTTTGCTTTGTACACGCTTCCATGTAAGATGCCATTTTGTCAGACTGCCTCTCTGCTGCTATCTGTAATATGGCAACAAAATGTAACAAAATATTGGCAGGATGGTTCAACCTCTACTGGCATACCATCAACATTGTAGGCCAACAAAATAAGATAGGAGACATTACTTTTGGAGCAGCCGTCATATTTTAAAGATGTCATAGGCTATTTAACCAAGGCTTTCAGCTTTCTGGTAGCTCAAAACTAGTATTATCTACTCCCTGATTTTGTTTAAAGACAGTCTAGGACCTTGAAAGGATTTATTACAACTACTTTCTCAATTCTACATAGATTTACATCATTTTTTTAAGAGAACTACTTGCCTGTTTTTCAAGTAAACTGCTTAAAATAAATTAATACACAAAACCAAACCAAATCAACAAAGCAACAATAACAAAAACAACAAAACAAAGAGTAGACAACTTGAAAACTGGAACTCATCACCCTATTTTTTCTCCAAAATGAGCATTTTGATGAGGTTAAACTTAACAGTGGTGCCCCTACAGCAGAACCCACATGCCTCACAGTCCTGCTCATCAAATCTTCTGCATGATCAAAGGACAAACTAGAGAGTGTACCAGACAGAGACATGTGTGTTACTTATACAGAGCTTAAACACACACACACACAAAAGATAAACTGAGGCAAACTTCAGTGTTCACTGAAATTATTCTTCTGCAGTTCTCTTAAAACTTCAAGTACTCTTAAATGAAAGTGTAATTTAGTACACTGGAGTACAGTATTCCAAAATGCCCTTGAATACTATGTATGCATAAGAGCAGCAATCATATGCCAGCAATAAGCTCTATTCTTTCTAAATCCTCCAGATTAGCTTATGAGTATTCTGGTCCTTTTAAGCCAATGAAATGAAAATTAAAGAAACATTGATTGCTAGACAAAAAAGCTATTGAGACCAATTTTCTTCTTCTAATGAGTTTGAAACTTCTAACGCTGTTGAATAGCAGCATTGAACAGCTGCAAACAAGTAAGAAGTGATAGGTGAGTTTGCATCTCAGTTATATTCTTCCTTTTGGTCTTAACGTAAACAAATCTGCAGAGAAAAAAATACAGATACATTCCAGTTTCCACAGGTCTGTCAGTTTGTACATTCCCTAGAGTATGCCTTAAGTTTTAGCTTTGCATCTTTGTCATATAGGAGGTAGACTAAGGTTTTACTACTAAAACCATAGCATATATTTGAATGGGTCCATACAGTCGTTTCTTAAATATATATATTTTTTCTGTATTTTATATAAATATTATTACAATTCATAATACACTAGAGAAAAATAAATTTTCTTCAGCAAATTCAGGAAACATTATTTAGAATAATTACCAAAATTACTTGCACCAGAAGGATGTTTTCTATCATAACATTTCCCTGATGTGGAGTTATTAAAACTGTATGGTAATTTAGAATCCCTTGTCAAAAGAAAAAAGACACATTGCTCTTGATCCAATGTAGCAAATAGAGGCTAGCTGGTCTCCTATAGCACTGGGTAGTTTCATTCAGTCCTGCTTCATGTGTCTGCTGAGTATGTATTAATCTACTGGTTTATTATGTCTGTAATAATCTTCACATCATCCAGTGAATTAAGCAGGAGATGATTTAAATATTTTAATAGCATATGTCCTGCAAAGGTGGTATGATTTTCCCTTCTAATTATAAGATTTAATTTTGCTCTAACTATTCTTCAGCTGCTGAACTGTTGGTCATGCTTGTTGCTTGCTTTTTTCTTTTTTTTTTTTTAATTAATTTTCTTTCCTTTCTATGACCTCTTCACCTTAAAGTGTTCTTTTGTCTCTCATGAAAGCAGATGACAAGACTATTTTTCAGTTCAGAACTTCTCTGTAATTACCTTTTGGCCTCAAGGGAAGTGTATACATCATCAAATCCCCTGCTTTTGCAACTGAGTGGCTTTGACAGCCCTGGAAAATTCTTCCAGCTATTGTAATTTAAATGCAATATCAGAAAATCCTCAAATTATAAATTATGACAAGGTAGAGTTCCGTTCAAATTGAAACTCATTATATGGTGCTTAGTGTCTTATAGGTTGTTTGAAGAGATTCTTTACAAGTGTTGATTTCTCTTCCTATTCTTGCAGTTTCCACAAATCATTTATGCTCTGGTTGGATGTACAAGTTTCTATTTACCCATATAAAATCTACTGGCAATTTATCACTGCTTAATCTGCAGAAACACTGTAGTGCTGAAGTAATGCAGGAATGTTTCTTAGCAGTACAACTCTGATTGTGAAAATCTGAGATGCTTCCTTAAAACAGGCTCAAATACAGTAAAAGAAAATCTTTCTAAAGAAGAAACATACCATTAGGATTTATTTTTGGCACTTAAACATCAAGAAGAGTTATAAAATCACATATTGTACTAAGTCATCTGTATACGGGAAGTTTCAGAAGATTTCCTAGTCATGGAATAAAAGGAGACATAAAAGTCACGTTCATTAAGAAAAAAGCAATGCACTGAAGCTAATATTCAGCTATGTATGCAGTTCTGTGGTTGTAATCTGCCAATTAGTGTGGATGACTGAGATGTTCTTCGTTTTGTGGTGTGATATCTATGCATGACAGTCTAGAGCATGGTTTGTCTTACACATAACTGTCACCACTGCTGAAATGCACCAGGTATTGTTACTCAACTTAGATATCCACTATTTTTAAATACTGAGAGCATCCTTGTGTCCTGGTGGGATAAATTATGTGTATCTGTTTCATACTTTGTCCCAGTCTAAATTTCTACTTCAAACAAAGTAGATTTCCATGGTTTATTTCATGTTTAACTGGTATTTCTTGCAATTTAAAATATATCTAAAACAAAAAATTACAGTAATTTTTATTGACTTAGATTAAGGTTTATAGAGATTTTGCTGTGTTCTTGCCTCAAAACTAAGGAAAAAACCTGTAAAATGTGAAATGGTATAAAACCTTACTTAATATTAAAAATAAATATTTATTTTGATGTGCACAGAGAAGTTTACATTCTGTGAATCATTTCTTTGGCAGCCCTGGGAAATCTCACTGTATATGTTTCCATGAAATACCGAAAACAGGACTACATTTTCCAGTCTCTAATCTGTCCTGGGGACATCTGTCATGCAGTAAAAACACAGGATTGCAAATCTTCCAGTTGCTTTCATTCCACAGTAATACATTGTTATGGATACGAAAGCTAAATATGCTTTATGCTTCTTGCACTGCACAATATTTTGACAATTATTTTGGTGATATTAGCCAGAAATTAGTCATGAACAAAAGACTAAAACTTAATAAAAACTTATCCATTAGTAATCTATACAGATGAGGACTGAAGAGGAATTTATTGTAAACTCAGCAAGCCACTGAATACCATTCTAAAGATAAATGCTACTCCTATATAACTATGTCATCATGGAGTCTAAAATATCCTCTCTAAAATTAACTGACACATTGCAGTAAATTGTTCTCTGGGTGGGCAGAAATGAATTCAGTTAAAGCTAATGAAAATTACACATCTGTGGTGCAAGAAGTAGAATGTGGAATAATTTTCTTTCAAATGTAAGCCCAATCACTGAGTTCTATTATTGAGGTAAGCTCATCAGACTTGTGAAAGCTGTGAAGAAGTTTGCTATTCTAACAAATTTTGAATGTGTCACTCAGTTAAAAGAGGGAGCAAATCAGATTAACTAAAGAATTAGGTTATTTTAACGTGGCTGGACATGCTCTGTCCAGCTCTGCCACGCTCTGTATTTCCTTCAGTTTAGAATAATCTGAACAAATGCATCCTGTCTTCATAAAGTAGAATGATATCTTGAAGCTCATGTTCCTGTTTTAACATGTTAAGAACTAAGATTCATTACCTACACATAAAATGATGGTTTGTAACTGGAAAAGAAAGGCAGAATATACTTAAATAATATTAATATATATATATGTTCATTAAGGAGGTGTATTCTTGGTACAGAAGAAAATGGATTTACTAGTGGAACTGAGCCAATCCTGTGTTTCACCATACAGCATTTTTTCCGGGATGGAAAAACAGGAACTAATGAAATGGGAGGAGAGAACATCAAATTTCTCCAGCAGAATACTGCCAAGATTTTCTTTAATGTGATTTTTTTTTCTTCTTGAGTGAGAAAAATCCCATAACTCTTTTAGTACAGCTATCATATTTGCGACCTTTTTGTTTCATACTTAAGAACTCCTGTCATCCTGTAGGACTTGCTCCTGGTAGGTGTATTTCTGTTACAGAAACATTCTTCTCCTTTGTCTCCTCATGATACCATATGCAGTTCTCAGCCTCTCTTCATTCTCCTTCTCATGCTCCAAGGTTAATGTGAAAGTTTTTGAAATGGCTGAAGCACTGTTTTAGTCAGGTAGAGGGACAAACTTAGGCCATGTGACTTTAGTCAACTTTTGGACTTTTGAGGAATAAATTTAAAACACTTAGAGATTAATTCTGGCCTAAGGTTGACTTGTAAAATTAATGAAAAGAGGTGCACTTGTTCACAAAGAGATAAATGTTCCTCTTTAGATCCCAGCCAATAGCTTGTGATAGAAGACACACAAAAATATTTGTGCTAACAGCGTCTAGACAGTGCCTTGTGATTATGGGATTTCTTCACTTCTGTCTCCTCTCTATATTCACGGTCTTTAATTTTAACTTTGGTGTCCTTTTAGGGCAACCCTCCAACTTTGGCTCAGGCTGCAAGTGTGGTGAGAGCTACCAGCGAAACCTCCTGTCTTCTGTTTTGTGAACATAAAAAAATATATATATATTAAGATTTCATTTGCCAAGGTTACTTGCTTGCATACTGTAAAAGAACCAAAACACTCAAAAGATGTTTGCCTCTGTCTGGCACTGTTCTAGCTGTTTGATCCTGTGTCTGTAAGGGTTATGTAGTTAAGAAAAAGAAGTAACTAAGTAAAATGGACCAGAAACAGTATTTGAGGTCAATCTGTATATCACTTATTTTCAGTCTTTCAACAGAAAATTCTAGTATCTTAAGATATCAACTGAGCTCAAAAGAGTACAATTGCCTATGTATCTTCAAACTTAAAGGAATCACTTGGGCATAATTTGCAAAAAGAAAGTGTATGTAAGTATAAAAAGTGTAAGTATAAAAAGAGAAAATAAATCCATAACATAAAGGCGTGTGTTATGTCTTCCAAAGTACACATTTAACTTATCTTTCTCCTATATCTTTTCTGTTGTTTCCAGTTAATGAGGCATATTTGTTGAGATTACATTTGTTTCCATTGTCAGTCATTCTTGTATTATTTTTTAACCATGGCAAAGTGAATTAAAAAAGTATATGTTTGTATACTTTGATTGGTATAGTAGTATTTATTATCAACTATCAGCCTTGTATAATTCACTTCTTAGAAACTTGGCAACATTTTAAAAAGTAAACAGAATTTAGGGACCAAAACCTTGTTGAACGTAAATAAGATTCATGCTTGTATATTTTTAAAATACTTTTGAAGCTACTATTTAGACTCCAAAGTCCTATAGATGCTATCTGTATTTTACTACTTGTCTCTTCTACAGTACTATAGAAATTTAACCAAAATAACTCAATACTCTTTTAACAAACCAGTAAAAATACTTTCAGACATTTAGAAAAACTTATATTAAATTTTCTACTGTTTCCTTAATCAGAATTTAGCTTAAGTCTATATTAGAATGAAATTTAAATATTTGGTCTTTCTGAACATTGTTTTAATTACGAAAGCAAATGCCACTTATTGTTAAAGTCCATTAAAATTGGGTTAATTGTTTGTGATATGTACTCTAAACATGGAAAAAAATAGGGGAAAGAAGATATTTCCTGAAAGGAAACATAATGCAGAATCCAAAGTCTAGATGACTTTACAGAAGTGCATTATAATATAATGTCTAAAATATATATAATTTAAAATAAATATCAAATAATTTATGTTAGTCATATAAAACTGTAGTATATAGTCTATAGTTAAAATTTACATGTATATTGTAAAATATGTAGTATATATTATAAATACCATACAATATATGCATGGCATATTACATATGTATGTCTTTATCTTATGTTTATACATCTGCATTTGCTATAAAGGATAAAGTATGTAATAGTATCATCATTTAAAAATAGAAGTCATTTAATATTTATACCTTCTGATCAAGTTCTCATACTAAACACAGACATTGGACAATTTGATCTTATGCTAGGCAAGACAAACATCAGCTGGTGGTGGAAATTTAGCTGCAATAGAGTTTTTAACAATCATTATTTCACCTTCTGTTTTGGTTGTAACTCTTGTAAGGTTGTTGACAGAACTTTCTTTCACTGGGGAGAAAGCTGTTATCTGATGACAAAGATCGACCTCATCACACCAATTTTCTGTTCCTCTTTTTCTGCCCTGAGTTCAAGTGGAAGAAAAGGAATTATCTGGAAAAAAGTTACTACACAAAGCAACCTTCAGATTTCTGTAGCTTGGTGTGTCTGTCTCTGGAAGCCCTAGTAAACTTGGAGTCTCGCTAAAACAAACTGTTTTTTTTCTTTCAAGTAATCTTTTAATGACCTTTTCTTTGCTGTCTTAATCATTGTATTTTCTCATAATAAAGACTTCTGTGGTCCCTTACAGGGGACCACACAGGTGAAGTACATTTTCCACCACTTACCTATAGTAAGGTAGTGACAGAAATTAATATTTCTGAATTGAAAGCAGAGTTTATATAGTTTTAATGCTGAAATAAATGAGAAATGAATGTACAATCACTCTCTCAATATATCCACAATTATACACACAATTTTACACAAATGAGGAACAACTCCTCACTTGAATATCCAAAAGAAATGGCTGAGTGTACAAGCAAAAATGTAATGGTGTCTTGCTTTGTCCCTTACACATACCTATGAATGTCTTGATATCTCCCCCTCATGAGCCACTGGGGCTTTAATTATGTTTTTTATCCCTAGTTAAGTTAGATGAAAGGAAAAAAAACCTGAAACTTGAAATTTCCTGTTCTATAGAAGTGGCTTTATTTACTGCCATATTAGAAATCTGAACAGCAAAAAATACTTTGAGTAAATGGAATCACAAGAGGTTATCTTATTTTATATATTTTGCCTGTGTCAGATTTACAGATCTATTTTTACTACAGCTGAAACATTACAATCTACTAGTACCGTTTTAACAGGTGCGAAGAATAAAAAGTTTATTTAGCTCAAACAGACTTTGTTTTTTTTCCTTTTTTTTCCTTTTTTTTTTTTTTCTGCAACGATATTAAATTGAGTAAAATTTGTCTTGGGGAAAATTCCAAAACTATAATTAATGATATATTTTTCATTGTATAAAAATGGTATTTCACAATTATCTTGCTTTGTTAATCTCAAAAATTTATATTTATCACTTCTACCTATCTTGCCATGTTAAAAAAAAAATAGGCTACTTCTTTTGAATTGAATGCAAAATTTGCTATTGCCTTCAAAAGCAGAAAGATAATAGCCCCAGTGATCTAGTTGCTATACTGAGTGGCATTGATATAAATCAAAAGCTACTTTAAGTAAATCCAGTGTACTTACAAGAAGAATTTATTATGATTAAACATCTTCAGTGCTTAATACTCTCCTCCAGGTCTCTTGCCGAGCTGTGACTCTGAAGTCTGTGGGGTTTCTGACTGCTTTTACGTCTACTATGTCAAAATAACATTGCAAAAGCTAAATATTTTTTAAATGGATCAAAGTAGGCTCTGACAGTTAAAACACCATGTTAAGAGACAACTTTTGATTTATTCTTTTTGCTGTTTGTTTTTTAATGTGTTTGTTTGCTTTTTGTTGGTAGTGCTGGTGTTTTTTTTGTTTTGTTGGATTGTTGTTTTTATATTTTATGACTGACTCATTGGCACTTATTCTTTTCAGGAGATACAGGAGAGGCTAAGACACTAAAAGTATCTTGCATTCCAGTTAGTAATCATCTTCATCTCTGCAAGTTGAGGGGAGGGTAGACAGAATAGCAGAGGCGGTCAGTACCTCAGGAAAAACCAGCTTCAGCATTAGTCAACATCAGAAATCTGAGGCACTGAGATCAGAGTAACATTAAAATATTTGAAGCTTTTAGATAGGCTATAAAGAAGAATAGAAAAGTGTCTCTATTCAAGCACTTGACTCCTGTCATCTCATCTGTAGCTCATCCTGTTGCTCACATGTACGAAAAGTTCCAAATAAATTAGGTATAGAATATTTATTCTTTACTCCTATTGTTTTTGGCAGTTTAAAATATCACTGTTATTTTGTAGTTCCCAGCTTACTGTCTTTTGTTTATTCTTGGACTTTCTAAATCCCAGTGGTTTTAGGTTGTGACCTCATTCACTGAAAGACAACATCTGCACTTTACGCAGTGCCTTTGCTGTAAGCAAAAATACCCAAAGTCATACAGGTCTTAGACTTATGGCTGTTGGACATTAGGTAAGATTTCTTTGCATTATTTTTTAAATACTGACATTTTTTAGATGTTTTCTTTCAACTGATTTAAAAATGAGTAGCTTATAAAAACAGTAAGCGTGGGATGGAGAGGAAGAAAAGGAGACAGGCCCGGCTGTCATTATTTGAAGTGCAATTCAAGAAAGAGTATGAATATCTGCCATGAAATGCTTCTCTTAAAACTAATGTTTTACTGTCAAATACAGATATCTTTTGTTTCACTATATCTGATTCTGCTTTTACCTTTTTCTCCTTCTTACTGCCTGAGGGAAAGTTTTCCTCCTTTTTGCTCCATGTTACAGCATGCAAATGCCATTTCCACCAGAAAACGCTGGGAAAGAAGAGCTGCAAACACCTTCATATATTACTTTGAATTTTTACAATTTGTCACACTTTCTAGTTCATTTTCTGCCAATAGTGTACAAATGTCTGCTAAAAACATTCTTTGTGTGTTGCGTAATAATTTTGGATTACAGTCTTTCAGAATCAAACTCCTGCTAAAAATAAGCAGTGAACAGCTGTGACAAGCAGGTAAATTTTAATAATATGAGACAGTTCCTTTCTGTGGAGAATTATTATTCTCTCATCTCTAATCAAGCTTCTCTGCTGTAACAGCAGCTGCCAATTAGGGATGTTGTCTCTTGGCAGAGTGCTCAACCCACACTTAATTTATTTAAAATGTGTAGTGTTTCTCCATTGAAGGTGAGGGGGTGTTTTTCAGTATTTTATGCCATTAGAGGTTCATGTCATGTTATACAAAGTGGTGAGATACTCTCAGATCACAGTGCAATACTTGCAGATTCAAGCAGAGTTTCTCAGGGGATAAATCCTCTCATCTAGGCTCCTGACAATGTTAAGAAAGAGGAAGACTTAACTGCCCCTTTTCTTTTTCTCTTATATAGCACAGAACACATTTCACTCAATAGAAAGGCCCATGTGGATTTTCATGACATTTTTTTCTCTGATGCCTTTGAACATACTTATCTGAAACTTAGCTACCAAGCCTAAGGTAGGCTAAGGTATTAAAAGCCTAAGGTATTATCTCCACAGTTAATATAAAATTATAAAATTATAAAATTAAGGAAGGGGAGGGGAGATTCCTATGGTTAATTAGCCTGTGAAGATGCACCTGATTTAGACTACAAGATTAGAAGTGGTGAATCTAGTAATGTAAATTCACCTGATTTTGTTGCCTCTGAATTTTAGCAGTAAGATTTTAGAGAGTATAAAAGGAAGTCTTAGATTCAGATTGATGGAGGTAATAGTGTTAGGTAATTTTTAAGGCTTATAAGATATTAAATTGTTGCAAAGAAGAAAAATCACCCCTTATCCCCTTGTGATTTCTTTTCATTCAGTACATTTTTTGTTTTATTAATAAAAACAAGCTAAAATTAAGACATATTGGATAATTGACAACCAGATTAGCAAAGACAAAGATTCTCTCTCTCTCCCTCTCTCTTTTCATTAATAAGAAACTCCTAACTTCCTTTAGTAATAATAGAAAGTGAGGGTGGTTGAATAAGAACTTCTCTTACCTGCAAAACAGGCCATTAAATCGGTAGATCTGTTTAAATGAGCAGCATGTTCCTAATATTCACAAAATATGAAACTTAAGAATATCAGCAACTAATACAAAAAAGACTCTACAGCTCTCCTGCTATTTTGATTCTAGACTTCTGTTTGGTTTAAGAACTGCATTTATGGCTGCACAAATGTCTGGGTAATTAAGAAACCTGTAAAAAATCTCATCTCCTGGGAGCTTAACAGTATTTAGCTTGTCTTATTTTGTTGATGAGCAAGACGTTTTCACAAAAGAGAACAACTCATAATAAGAACTTATTAAGAGTTATAAAACGCATTTAAAAACCCCTGAAAGTACCTGCTGTCTTAACTACAGTTTAAAAAATCATGATTTTTGTTTGTTTGTTGTTTTTTAAAGTTAGATCTGATTAATTCAGTTGCTGATTAATAGATTACAAGACTTGCCTCACAATCTTAGGAATCACCATCCTGACAAAAAAGTATAATTGAAAATTTGCTTGTATAGATAAATATAAGTAAACATGCACACATTTTCATACATCCATATATAAAATGTAGTTAGACTCCCCCTTTCCCTGTCCACCCCTCTAGGAAAAAAAAAAAAAGAAATTGTGCAAAACCTTTACAGAGTTTATATTAAAGATTTATGGTGATAAATAAGATTCTTATCACAGACAGTTTCAGACAGTGCAATGTTATGTGAATGAACTTATTTTACTGTGTAATATCTGTGGTTTATACCTATTCTAAAGAGACAAAAATTGAATGAACAAAAGAGAGAAAGAGAAACATTGAGAACTGAATGTGAAGAATTAAATACAGGGTAAATAAAGAAGAGGAAAACAATGAGAAGGAAAAGGGTAAAAGTAATAAACATATGGAAATTTTAGCTTTTAAGAAAATGATGGATAAGTAGTATCTCTTCAGCAGTATCATTTCCTGGAAATGCCACAAGACACAGGCATGGTTATCAAGATGATAGATCTTTTCTTCTCCTCAGCCTGAAGCAAGAACATTTTCTTTCACAAGACTCACTTCACTTGGAGGATTTTCACTGTGGCTTTTGTTATTTTCCTCTTCAATTTAGTGAAGATTTGCATTTTGTCAAGCAGTTTTCTTCAAAGAACTTATCATGGTAATGAACTTCTTATTTAATAAGACTCCATAATCCAGACCTGGTTGGAAGGAATGCTCATGCATACACATATACATGAATGTCCATACATGCACACACATATACATATACATAATATACACATACATATTATGTGTGTATATATATGCATATACATATATACATGGCACATACACACACACACTATATATATACGTATATAATGTATGCAGACACACACAAAGGTGTGTCTGTATGAGCATATATATATGTACATACATATGTATGTGTGTGCATACACAAACATAAATGTGTATATATATTACAGACTATATATACTTATATACTGTATAAATACTCAATATGATAATTATAACACTACAGAGTTCAGCAAAGGTTCTGTCTCTGTCTGCATATTCCCTACTTTTCTCACAGTGATTACTATAATTTGTCAGATCTTGGCCACTAAAAATCACAAAATACTTAGTATAAACTAAGAGAGATCTTGAATCTATGGAATACAGATCTTGTAGGATAAAGAGTATGCAGCACAGGTGCAACAGCACCATTCATTCCACTGCTTATACAATGGGTAGATACAAGAGAGGAGAATTACAGAGAGATATAAAGGACATGACCTTTTTCATAACACAAATTCTTATTGATGGTTTCAATCATAACTTCTAGTTTTCTCTTCTGGAAAAGGAAAATGGTGTTTCATGAACACTGGACTGCAGCAAAGTAATTTTTCTACAACATTTCCTACAACAAAAATGTTTGATATCAATTTTTCCCCCAACTCTGGATTCAGAAATCAATAAAGAAAAAATAGTCACCAAGATATTTGTGGCTATTTATTTCACACTTTGGTCATCAGACAACGGCTTACTTCAGAATTTGGGATTAAAAGCTGCAATGTTTGACACCAAAATAGTGTGATAACAAGAAGGTGGGACATTTATCTCTTTAAGTTGGACTCTTCAAGAAAACTGCTCTATATGAGATAGTCTGACATGGTTATATTGAAGTAAAGGATAGTGATCTATGTTCATCCATCACATAAAAGGCAACCTTCGTGAGATAGGCACAGTGATTGAAGAAAGACCTTTTATATGCTTTACAAAGCTTTCATTTAGACTTTATAGCTTTTATTTCTTGCTTTTTCTGTGAAAACTTACTGTTTCTTCCATACCAGGTAAATCACTCAAAAACAGTGAACTGGAAGCTGCCCACCGGTACCTTGCCTTATGTGATCACACAAGACTTATATTCAGTGAAATAACTTGTTCATAATTCAGCTGAAATAACCACTTTTTTTCTTTTTTCAGTACATTTGCCCATAGAGAAGATGAAGCAACATCAAAGTTGTAACAGTAGTACAAAGTAATTCCACTTGCCCGCTTGTTTTTTGATATTATTATAAGTCAAGTAAGAATAACAGAATTGCAGGGGTTGGAAGAGACTCCAAGGGACTATCAGGTCCTACCTCCTGCCAAGGCAGGTACCCTACAATAGGGCACACGGGTAGGCATCCAGCTGGGTCTTGAATATCTCCATAAGAGGAGACTCCACAACCTCTCTGAACAACATGTTCCAGTGCTCTGTCACCCTTACTGTATAGAAGTTATTCTGCATGTTAATACAGAACTTCCTGTGTTCAAGTTTTAGGCCGTTACTCTTTGTTCTATCACAACACAGAATCAATCTTTGGAAAAATTATTTTATAGACACCCTTAGATATAGCAAGTATCTACTTCTGTCTAGGGTCAGGTGTCCATACTTGAAACTGTCAAAAATGTTTAAAATGTAAAGAAGCTGCTAATCACAATTTCCCTGCTAACCTTGCCATTGAAGATGAGAACATCCTGGAAATATGTAAGCTAATAATTTATTCAATCAACACGTCTAGAGCAGTCAGCAGAAAGGGAGATTTGCCCCATCCTTAATTGAACTATTCTCATTATAATACAGTGTGTGAGACTGGTTTGTTGCACACTGAGTATTGAACCCATCTTTCAGACAATAGTATCATGGTGTTTCCCTCCATAAATACATGGCCAAGGCAAGATTATTAGGGGGAAATTTTGACAGATGAGTTCAGGTAAGAGATACACAATCTGCTGCCATCACATTTCTCATCTGAAGAACTGTGTCTGGGTATTTTTCCCTTCTATGTCCAGGAAGAGACACCACAAAACTCACCACGAGAATAAGCATTTGAAATGAAAAGCTGAGACTAAAATACAAAGACACTTATTTCTTTCTTGTATTCAAAATGCATTTCACGATTATGCTACAGTTTCAATTGGCAAATATACACAGTGATACCATCAAGCAGAGAGTAAGAAATCAGTCACTGTCACTGTTTGGTATTTTAGTACTTGATACAAGTTAATATGGTAGTGATGAATTATTCATATCTACTTCACTTTCTCTTTGTTGTTTTTTTTTTTAATTTGTGAGTTCTTTTAAAAAAGCAAAGTATGACCACCACTGCACTAAGTTATAAAAGGTAAAAGGATAAAGTTCACATTTCAATCAGTGATTGTATCTAAATTTATGCATCCTTCAAAAAAATATGTGCATCCTTTATAGATGTCCTTTAAAAATAAAAAGCTCAGCTAAATTCTTAACTGAACAGAAATTGCTGAAGTGTATGTTGGTATAAAGAATGATAAGGAATGTCATAGGTGTTGCAGCTGTCATTTCTTTAAAAGCTTCATAGGACTGAAATGCTGGCTTTTGGGCATAACTGTTAAACAACGATTTAAAATGAAAAATATTAAATCTGAGACTAGAATATGCTTTTTATATTCTTGGTTTGCAAGCATATTTCTATTATTAAATTAAAGGGATGGAAGACTTTAAATTGAAATATGTGTAAGAAAAAACACAATTATTGATAAATAATTTTATGATGAGAGGCCATTAGCCATGTGTACTTGCACCTCTCAGGCTGTGAAATATACTCATACATATAATTCATACACATAACTGGGACAAGAGAAGAAACACTGATCCAGCAAAGAATTTCTAACTGCCTGCTTGTACCTGTTTCTCTTCAGCAATCACTAAGTATTATTTAATGAAAAAAAATTATTTTACCCTTTTAAATGATCACTGCTGTGTTACTACAATTCATTATCGTATCAAGTCCAAATATTTTTATTTCCACAGAGGAACATTGATTAAATTTAAAAAAGAAGAATTTTGAGTACTTCTGACAGCTTGCTTTCCCAAGTTTCTTAGGTTTATGAGTTATGATGACAATATAACTTAGAATATCTAATATCACAATTTTTATAATTTTTGTTGTGTTTGACTCTGATGCAATTATGGGGCAAAAGAGAGTTTACATGAAACATGTTTAAAAAGACATGTTGATGAATTAATTGTTTACTTATGAAGTAATCAGAAGCAAAAATAACATTCTTACTTCAGACTCTAGTTAAGACATTGACTACAGGGAAAACCTGAAGCATTTTATTATACAGTACTAAAAAATTGCTCATAATTATGTTTTATTTATTTATTTATTTATTTTTATGTTTTTCACGATTAGGTATTAATGGTTTCATTCTGCTGAGCACATAGTCTTTCATCATGTCTTTTGGATCATTACTTGTTAGAGTTAAGTGTGGTCTGACTGAAGGCTGTGAATTTTGAAAGAGATAAGAAAACTGTCCTTAGATCCTTCTGTTTTTTCTAGCATCCCCACAACCTTAAGTCATCAAACATAACACCCATCAAAGTCCAAGTGTTAAACCAAACTCAGTATTTTAAATTACTGAGCCTGACAATATTATTAGTCAGAATCAATAGGGATATTTTTATTTGGATGAATTTTACGCTATATTTGAGTCTGAACCAAAGCCTTTTTCTAAATCATAGGCTTTATACAAAACTGATTTTCATCCATTTATAAGATTTTGCAACACATTATTCATGTTAGCTCAATGAATAATTTCATAGACATACTCACAGGTTTTCTAATGCAAAATACTGACAATGTGAACATCTACTGAATAGTCAAAGCTCAAGCTGCATGAACAGCTGCCTATGTCACTTTGCAAATGCTCTGCTCCCCAGCCAATTCATCAAATCTTTACAATGAAGAAAAAAGATTACCAAATCCACCAGGGAATAAAATAAAATACTCATGTAAGATGAATGAATGTGTGCATGTATATATTTAGGGCACTTAGAATCTTGCCAGTTCCTCTGTACAATGAATTTACAGGTGTTTAGGCCTTAGAGATAAATTCTGAAGTCTGTAAACTAGTTTATTGACAAGCTTGAAATTTTACCTTTTCTGTTTCTTCCATTCCATTTCAGCTGGCAATCTTGAGTTGTTTGGAAATGGAGTAATGAAGAGAGCAGGTATAACAAAGTTTATAGAGACAAAACTGAGGATATTCATATGAAAAGAATGACATTAACATTTTTGTATCATTTGTCTAACATGAGGCTAAATCCACAACTAAATAACATTCAATCACATCAATCATAAGCTTCTTTAAACAGAGGAGCTTTGTGCTATACCCTGAAGGAAAACTCAGATTCACAATCTCTGAGTTGAGCACAGGCTATGTTTACTTCTTAAATGTGCAAATCTGGTGATCTTTACCTCAAGAACTGCTACTGAATTAATTGTAAGGGAAGAAATAAGAGAGGACGCTTTTATGTAATACTTTACAGATTAGCATTTAAAGATGTACTTAACTCAGAGCAGGCCTTAGGCAATTCTGCCATTGTGAAAGCAACCCTTTCATACTCTAAAGCATTTTTTCACTTACAATGTTCTCACCCATTAAAGGATCATAAATAGCAGGAGGAAGCTTCCAATATGCATGCCCTTAAATACTAAAATCAGTATCTGTGTATGACTCCATTGCAGCATTGTAAAATGATGTGAAGTTGTGCAGAAAGGCCATGTTATCAGAGGAGGACTTTACTTCTCTGTGAAATATTACACAAGATAAACACTAGCTAGGCACAGAAATATAATTATGCCACTTCTCTCCTACTTTCCTTTTCAATGATATTTTCTGGAAAGAGGTTGTTTTCTGCTGTTAAGTCTTTCTGGGTAGTTATATCATTACATACTTTCAGACAGAAAAGGAAGGGCAACACTGATTACAATTCAGCTGGTGGCATTTCATGAGCATTAAAAATGCCAAATCAAACTCATAGAAAGAGTGCTCAATTCAAGTGCCCTTATATTTGCTTTGTCTCTGATTTTTACAATCAAGTAACAGTGAAGTCTGGCCTTTCAAATGCCTTTTCTGAATGCATCCTATGAAATAGCACTACCCAGATCTAGTGAAGCACTGTCTGCTAAATTAAATGACTCAAATTTTACTTTAGTAGTTTTTTTGTTTTGTTTTGCTTTGTTGTTGTTGTTGTTGCTTTTTAACAGAATAACTTGATGCTGTTGATCCACCTTATTGGGTGACTTATGAAATCTTGAGTATAAATTCTTTCACACATTCCTATAACTGTCCTATATCTTTTATTTCCAAGCTGCAAATAAGGCTTCTAAGGAGGGAGATTTCTGGTCTAATACTGCTATATTTTTCTCCATCACAAAAGGATTCCATTTCCTGTTAATGTTCAACACTCACAAATTAAGATTTTATGTCAATTTCAAACTGCAAATGAGGCTGAATTTTAGCCTTGAATGTGTATTCTCCTTTTCATCTACTGCAGTTGCCAGGTTGTCTGCATTAGTTAAATAACAAACAGTGGCAGTAGAAGAACATGTGCTATCCTTTCAGAACACTTCAGACCACAGAAAGCATTAAAGAAATTCAGTTCATTGGAGATAAACCATCAGAGAGAAAGAGTCAAAAGAGATAGAGTGGCAACCAGGAAGGCCACTCAAGTGAGTCTGCTGTGGTTTTCTGTGGGGAGAAAAGAGGTCAGTTTATTTTTTATCCTGTGTGCATGTGTATGTGTTTGTGCACACATAGTAAAAAGTAATGAGATTAGACATCATAATTGCATTTTACAGTAATAATACAGGTCTCATTACTTAAACTACTTTTCAACTTCACTATATTACCTCAACATTTTCTTCACCTGTTTATTCAACCAGTTTTTCCCCTGCTCACATATATTTGCTGGTTGGTTCTAACTTTCCAGAGAGCCATAAATCTTATGGGCCCTGTCCAAGATTTAGTATTCTATTCATTCTATTACAAGTATGAATTTATATTTTCTCAATCACTCCTCTTCTACTTTCCTCACCAGGGCTGATTGGACTCTTGGAAAATAACATATTTGAATATCCAGAAGACATTACCATAAGACCAAGCAGAACACAGTTGATCAAATACTGAGAAAGGAGTTATTCACAAAAAACAAAAGGAAGTGACTAACACATGAGTATTTCCCGGCTACTCTGGCTCTCAGCTGTACTACTTACTTCAATCTTACTCTCTTCCTTTTTTCTTTATAAGAATCCTCCATGATAGTTCTGATATATGGAATGATCATCAGCAGTACATTTGTTACCTTCTCGTTCAAGGTTAACTACCTCAGCAAAAAATCACTTACTAGAAACTCCGTAATCTTTAAACTGTGAATTAATTTGCAGTGAACTTCATGGATAAACTGCCAGCCATACAAAAGCAGAGTAATCTTAATGTTACTGTGCAGCCACTGAAACATTGGCATATCTCCATTTCTTTTAGTGGGAAAAGAAACTTGTTAAGCCTGATCCTTTTATTTTTCCTGACTGTTGTGACCCCCACATTTTCCATATCTTCAGTTCTTTAATTTTCATAACCAGCCCTGGGGAAATGTTCCAGTTTCACATGGCATTTCTCTGCAGAACATAATGCATACCTTATGCTTCTGAATTACTATAACCTAACTGATTATAGCCAGAATAACTGAAGAGAGTATGGAGAAAAATGACTGACATGCAGGAAGAAACTGATAGACCACATCCCCACAGTCCGTAAATCAGGATGACTTGTTTGTTATCAGCAGTTACTCTGGCTTATAACAATTTAGGCAATGGTTAGCTCTCCTTTACCTCTATTAGCCTACTCCAGTGGGATCCTCACCCTTCTCTTTTAGTTTCATAGGTATTTTCAGTATGCTCTTCATACCACCTGCTGTTTATGGAATGACTCATTAATGAAGTCTAGGTACTTTCTCAGAAGAAGAGGCAGTGTGTTATATGTGTGTTATGCCCCCTGCAGAGCCATTTCAGTTGTGATATACTCTGTCAATTTATTATAATTACTGATTCCCCCTTCCCAAACTACTCTTCACTGGCACATGAACTGAACTGATTACTGTGGTGTTTACAGTACTCTACAGTTACAACTTCTACTGCAAGGTAAAAAAAAAAAAAAAAAAAAAAAAGTAGGCTCTGCTATGAAGTTAGATTCTAATATTTTATTAATTTATTCAGATGTATTTCTTATTTCCAAATAATATCTTTTAAAAATAAAGTCTTTCATTTCTATATTTTAACTGTAAAAATGAAACTCCAAGAAAATTAATGTTTACTATGCAAAAACTGAAACAGAATTACATACAAGTCAAGAATGTGTGTGCTAGGAGAGATTATGCCAGTAGCAAATATTTGCAAGTAAATTATAAAGCCTCCACCAAGGAAATGTACAACAAATATGCTGAAAAAACTCTCCATTTCCATGGGCATGTTTGAAGTCCTTTTGTGAAATAGGATCTGTTACTCAACAAATTAAAATACAGAAATTAGAGTTTATTATACTGAAAATACATGTATTTGGCTCCTTGTCAAAATGAAATGTGCTAGGAAAAGGGAAGCTGCATTTAATGTCATATGATACACTTACAACAGTGATTACAATAAAATCATCAGTGAATTACTAAATCAAACAGTTTTTCAGAATTGGTCGTTCCACTCTGCATTTACAGTGCACAGGAAGAATAATGGCCTTCTTGTACAATAGGAACCATAGGTAAATTGTGGTAAACCAAGCAGAGCAAGTAAGTTCCATCCTGGAAACCTTGTACCTTGACTCAAGTAGAAATGATGTGCAGTCACTTTTAACTCTGATTACAGAAGCTGGAAGTTAAAGGAACAGGCTTACTGTTTTTCAAGATAGCAGTAAAATGCATACAACAAAACCGACTGCAGTTTATTTTGCCTGAATCAGTTTTTCAGGACAAGAGTATTGTCACCTGTGTGTTTGCACAGTCTCTATGAGAATGTGCCTGCAGACATGACTGTGACTTCTGGACACTCTATTACTAAAAATATATTAACAATACTTAGCCACATGAGGAAAGGAAAATAACCTTATCAGTAGATCTTAGTAAGATGGCTGCTACTGATTTAAAGTGACTTGCAGAGCTAAAACATGTGCCAAAATATTGTGCAATGTTGATGGGACAGGGGGACGTGTTAAAGACATTTAAACCTGGACATATTATAAATTCCTGTTATTTCTTTATATTCCTGTCTTTAAATTCCTGTTATTTATTTGCAGTTCTCATTATTTTAAAGAAAAAATGCTTTCACCATGGTCTTAATAATCAGGAAGTCTTATTCATTTCTTTAGAAATGACTACCATCTGCCTTAGCAGAGGGCAAGTTAGAAATCTATGCTGACAATGGCAATTTGAAAATATGCCCGGAAATCTTTGAGATAAACCTGAAAGTGACATCTCATTTTCTTTATGTACCAGTTGGCATTACAGGACAAATCTTGCCCCATCTATAAAATATAGTTCAATGGGGTAAGGTAGGAACAGTTTGTGATATAATTTAAACTTTCTCAGAGAAAATGAAAGATCAAGTAAGTAAGAAGAATTATGTCATTCTGAACAACAGAGACTAGGGAGATTAAAAGAATTTTATAATCGAAAAAGGAAATTGTATGCTGGACAAAATAAGAGGTATCTAATCCAAGATCTGAGAATGTTTACATTTCATTTATTTGTAACTTTATTTCCTCTTGAGTTATGTATATAAAGATTATTAGTTGACCAGTTGGAAATGTGGCACAAATCTAAAATATCTGAACTCAAGATAAGAAGTGTGTGCTGGGGTAGACAGGGAGGAGGGCATTCTCTGTCTTTTATAATGTTTGGTAGAATTATTAACTTTGAAAGAAAAACACAACTTAGGCAGGCAAGAAGCAGAAACAGAATTGTCCATTACCTTTATTTTTAGCCCGTGGTATCTCAAATAAAAATGAACTAACATAACTGTAAGTAGTAACTCCAGTGATAAACTGTCTCTAATGAAAATTTGAATAAAACAGGACAATTTTTTTGTGCAGCGTCATTTTGATGAACTATATTTTGAATAAGAAACTGATATTTTTGTTCATCTCATTTGCATGTGCAGTCCAGATAATTCTGCTTTGAAATGTCTTTCAGAAAGAATTTCTGTAAACGTGCAATTCTATGTGGCACATGAATACAAATATTAAAAACATAGATCACATCTCTCTTCTTGCAATGTTTTTTTTCTAACAGTCAGACTTCTATAAGTCTGAGTATTTTTACTCCTGAGTATTTTTATAATTACAGAAAGAAAAATAGAAAGTTTTATCTCTTTAGGATTAGGTAAAAATTGATAAAAACCATATGCACTGCCAGATTTCTTCTATAAATGAAACACTAATAATACTTGAAGAATGAGCGATTGCCAGCAATTAGAAAATTCACAGAAAGGTAGAGCAATCTGTTGCTATTTTTATAATTAGCATTTCTTAGTGATGATTATAAAATTCCTGAGGTTAACCTTACCTAAACAACAAAGATATTACCAGTCCAGGCTTTGAAAGCAGTGTTACAGAAAGGATTTATCTATGCTGAAATCATACAGGTAACATGCCGGATAAGTGGGTTGCCTGCTGCTGGATTGTTGTGCAGGCACAGTTTTAGAGTTGCCTAATAAGCAGTAAAAATTGATAACTGATCCATCCACAGATTATTTCTTCTGCTTTCTTCCAGAGACATATTGTTTCCATAAAGGCTGGGACTGAAAGGGGATGAAGGCCTTGAATGTTAAAAATGCAGTTTACACATTGTGTGACTGATTGCAAGCACGTAGAATAAATTTGGTATATGAAGAAATGTAATACATAGAAATTATTTGTTTGGGGTTTTTTTTTTTATCTCTTTATTTTAATTCAAATGTATTTGAGGAAGAAATAATGAATAATCTACTTTCCCTTAGTCTCTGTTTCAGCTCACTCTAATGGAGTTAATGCCTCTTTCAAGAAAGATATTTCAAGAATTCAATTTGTGTATTTAAAATTTATTAAAAACCTTTTGAAAGCATTGAAAAACAACAATAAAAAACCTAATTACCTGTGGTCACTGCTACTAGAACAGGCTTGTTCTTTCATGTTGAGTTGTCTTGAATTATCTGTCTTTTTTTAATTTGTTCACATGTCTCTATGGGCAGTAGCTTATATTTATTCATGAGTCATTTTCTGGGGTGTCAATGAAAATTCTACAAATGTATGGGTAGTATAAATCAGAGGCATTAGAAGCAATTTTGCCTGTTTTATGTACTATCATTAAAGTTCTTTTTATTTATGAAACAATGAAGGTAAATGGTGCAGAATCAGAAACTATTTATCAATTCTTTTGCAGAGAATGATCTAATACTCTAATTAGACCTTGTGGGAAAGAAAGCATGCCTTCTATTCACAGGAAAAAATATTCGAAACAACAGATCTTTAACTATAGGCAACTCTGACAAATAGTTCAGAAAAAACATTTGTGGATATTCTTTTTTGGAAGGGTTTTAACACAAGCAATAATATTGGATATATTGTTTAAGTAATTTCCCCCAGGAACCAAATACTCACATCCTGAAATATCATCCTAGCTGACAATCGAGAAGATGCTGTATAATTTATTAACATCCCAAAGAAAATAATATAGAAGTTGAACACAAACCAAAGGAATTCTTCAGTGATAAGGTGATTCAAGATTCCAGGTTGAGATACAGAACAGATCCAGCAAAGTTAAATTAACACTATTGTAAGTAACAAATTCTACTTCAGTATGAAGAATTTCACTCTATTTTTCTTATCAAATAATGTTAAGGTTTGTCCATTGATTATTTGTCATTTTATTCTAATTTCTTTATGTCGCTAGACATTGTTAGAGTCTATTTAGATACTTATTTAACTGCATACACATTTTGGTAAAGGAAATAACTGTTTTGTATGAAGTTCAAGGTTGTTATTTAAAAAAAATCCAACTTTTTGATGTGTTTTAGGAAAAGAAGGGAGAGCCTGAAGAAATCCAAGTTTTACTCTTGACTCTCAGTTGGTAGCTAACATGAAATTCAGTCCATCCTTTAGGTAATCAGCTGCAATTCAGGCCAGCCAGCATAACAAAACCAGACATATTCTGATATGTACTATTCTGAATTGATAGTCTGATGTTTTTATGTCTTATACTATGACATATTTTGTGAGAGTAAATCTCAACAATCTTTAGCAATTCCTAAAGTATGTTTTATATAGCTACTTTGAATGTCACACAGTAAAATGAGAATCAGTTTAAAAATGTAGTTACAGATGGATAATTTGCTACTACAGATATGTATGTCAAAATGACTAGTAAGAAATCATTTTTTCAGATGAAGATATTTTCATTCACAAGACACTTCTTTTGTAGAGGTAGTACCTTTTATAGTCCAGCTAGTATAGATGGGAATAAAAACCAAAAACTCAGCATGCAGCCTATAGGGCACTACGGTGTTTACTTCAGATTGCGTTGTAGAATCACTGACACTATTAATTGTCTCTTTCAATTCCTGAGATCATACAAATCCAATGCTGAGAGGTAGCAATGCTTGAGACACCTGAAGCAGGACTGTCCCTAGAGACACAGGTGTAAGAAACACAGTGTATCATACCTCTCATTATTTTGCCTCCATAAAACATCTGTATTCTTCAGGGTTTTTTTGCTGTTTGTTTGTTTGTTTTTAATTACTTCACCCTCCTCCAAACTGTTGTGCTTGTTGATAATGAATTTAAAAACTTGCATGTAGGTCCCTGTTCTGGAATTAACTCTTTCTATCAAATTATATCATAGAATCATTGAATCACCAGGGTTGGAAAAGACCTTCAAGGTCATGCAGTCCAACCATCCATCTACCACCAATAGTTCTCACTAAACCATGACCCTCAGTACAACATCCAAACATTCCATGAACACCTCCTGGGTCAGTGACTCCACCACCTCTCTGGGCAGCCCATGCCAGTGCCTGACCACTCTTTTGGAAAAGTAGTATTTTCTAATGTCCAGCCTGAATCTCCCTTGGCACAACTTGAGGCCATTCCCCCTAGTCCTATCACTAGTTACACGAGACAAAAGGCTGACCCCCAGCTCACTACAACATCCCTTCAGATAGCTATAGAATGATGAGTTCTTCCCCGAGTCTCCTCTTCTCCAGACTGAACAATCCCTGCTCCTTCAGCCGCTCCTCATAAGGCCTGTGCTACAAACCCCTCACCATCTTTGTTGCCCTTTCCTGGACACGCTCCAAGTCCTTGATGTTTTTCTTGCAGTGAGAGGCCCAAAACTGAAAACAGTACTCAAGGTGCAGCCTCACCAGTGCTGAGTACAGCGGTGTAATTACTTCCCTACTCCTGTTAGCAATACTGCTTCTAATACAAACCAGGATACCATTGTCCTTCTTGGCCACCTGGGCACGTTGCTGGCTCACGTTCAGCAGAGCATCAACGAATACCCCCAGGTCTGTTTCCTGCACACAGACTTCCAGCCACTCTGCTCCAAGCCTGTAGCATTGCCTGGAGTTGTTTTGGCTGAAGTGCAGGACCCGGTACTTGGTCTTGTTGAACCTCATCCCATTGGCTTCAGCCTATCCAGCCTATCCAAATCAATAAGTTTATTGTTGAGGGAGCTGGCAGAGGTGCTCTCTATTGTCTTTGACAGATCTTGAAGAACAGGTGAGGTGCCTGAGGATTGGAGGACAAACTACAGTCAGTCTCACCTCTGTCCCTGGAAAGGTGATGGAACAGCTTGTTCTAGATACCATCTACAAGCACTTGGAAGAGAAGAGTCAGGAATAGTCAGCATGGATTCAGCAAGGAAAAACCAACTTTGACCAACTTTGTAGCCTTCTCTGATGGCATCACCAGCTGGGTAGATGAGGAGAGAGCAGTGGATGTCATCTACCTTGATAACTCCTAATTGTCCTAAGAAAAATTTCAAAGAGGAGACATCGTTAGATGCCTAGTTCTATTTTCATTTCCATAAAACTTAACAGATGAAGGATGGAAGAGGAGAAAGGGAGGAAACAGGCTCTATCCTCTAACAAATATGCAGACCTTTCTGTTTCACAAGAATTGAATATTTCTTTATGTTTATAACTGTTCTTCAGGGAAGTCTGTATCTCTGCCCATCTTTCCTACATATTTTCTCCTGGAAAAGTTATTTCAGCTTGCTATTATTGGCTGTACTCCTTTCCTCTCAGATATTCAGTGATATTGGGAATGTTCAGTGATTAATAGCTAGATTTTTGTGTCTGCTACTGGTAACAGGGTTCAACATAATTAGCTTGCATATTAGATATCAGTGGTTCACAGTGTGTCATTTCTCCAGTTTCCTTGTCTCCTAAAATCCCCACGGCTCCAGCAAAGGCCAGTAACAGTAGACTATGTGATGTAAATGCATACATCTTTTACAGCCTCATATGGAGCAAAGCAACTCGGGCTTCAGTTACATAATGAAACATACTGAAAACTTCACTATGTTTCTTATGTAACTGAACTGGCTTGAACCAGTCCAAAAGCAGACATTTACAGTACTGTAACAATGGAACTGCCCAAGAGCCCGGGAAGAATATCAACTCCTGTGTTTCCTCTGCTGTATCTCAGAATTCTCAGTAATGGGTAAAACTTGCTGAGAATCTTTTTTTTTTTTTTTTTTTTTTTTTTTTTGCCAGCCAATCACAGTGATGCTTGTTGAGACCTGCCATACTCCTGTGCAGTGGTACGGAGGGAGTAGGGATATAGCACAGGAGAGAAGGCATTTAACATATTAGATATGAAGAGTGGTCCAAAAATAGATAGTGTTTTGGTTCAGATTCATTCTTATAATTTAAGAGCACAGCAGAACCATCTTGGAAGGGAAAAGAAATCAGAATCACATGCCATTCATGACTAGGATGGGTCTTACATTAAATTGTTCAACGGTTGCTTCTGACCATGGGCTCCACATCTTATAAGTTTTCCCAGATTTCACAATTTATACCAGTTTAAACTATGCCTTACTGTATACTGTGTTGAAAACTGAAATAAAAAACTAAATTCTACTTGTCATGAGTTAAGGATTAGTTACAAATTTACAATCATGAAAGATCTATGTCTGCTCACTAAATTTGTAAAACATGAATTTAGGGTAAATACCAACTGTCAGCTGAAAAAACTTGTATGTATAATTAAAAATTGGACAAAGGAATAGGTACCTTCAATATCATGTCAAAATGAGTTAAAGGTATAAATGTAGGATAGTTATGTTCAAAATTATTACTTATCAGCTCATAAATCATCTAAAGACTTTTAAGGAGGCATGTAGCCTTTCTCAGCATAAATTTGATGCAATTTATTTTGTAAATAGGCTCCATTGTCTATTTTTTATTATTTTTTTTCTGTAGCTCTATTCAGGAAATCTAATTGAGACAGAAAAGTATTTTATGCTCCTGACAAAATAACAATATTTCTTACAAAATTTAACATTTTGAGGGAAAAGATTTCAAATCACCTAGAATGCAGTGATGCCTCCTGGAGATGTATCACTGGATTTTTCCTGCATCTATTCATTTACCCTTGAGTCAATGTGTCCTCATTTATCTTTAAGTATTCTGTGTCAGTAAACTCATAATTTAATTAAGAATTATTAAAAACAATTCTACCTTTGACAGAGACTTTTGCTTTATGCTCAGTTCTTTTTCTAAGTATTTCTCTATTTTATCTTTTTGACAGCTGAGCATTGATCAAAGAACTATTTCCACTAGGTTAATTGTAAATCTGATCACCGTACGTATGAATGCTAGCAAGTCCACCATTGTTGTGCATGGTGTCTTTAAGCTGTTCAAAGTTAAGCACCTTGTCCTTGATATTTTTAGGATTAAAGAATGGATCTATCTCTGCCATTAACTATGAGTTTTATATGACTGCTGGTCATTTTAATAGAAAGGACTCTGTACCGTTTTCTCTCCTTTTTCTAGTAAAAGTTAAAGTCTGGCTGTAAAGTTCTTAGAATCATAGAATCATAGAATGGCCTGGGTTGAAAAGGACCACAATGGTCATCCAGTTTCAACCCCCCTGCTATGTGCAGGGTCACCAACCACTAGGCCTGGCTGCCCAGAGCCATATCCAGCCTGGCCTTAATGCCTCCAGGGATGGGGCATCCACAACTTCCTTGAGCAGCCTGTTCCAGTGCGTCACCACCCTCTGTGTGAAAAACTTCCTCCTGATATCTAACCAAAACCTCCCCTATCTTCGTCTAAAACCATTCCTCCTTGTCCTATCACTACCCGCCCTTTCTTCTTTCCCTTTTCCCATTTACTTTTTCTTTCTCATGGTCTCTTTCCTGTATTAGCTTGTTTGCTACCCAAAGTTTCATCTTCTTGTCATATTTGCCTTTTTCCAGCTGACTATTACTTTTCCTTCTCTTTATGAGCTGAAATAGAAGTTGAAAAGCATGTTGCACATTATCGAAGTATGTAATTAATAGCCATACATTTTCAAAAGTTGCTACAGATATTTCTGTGGCTCCATTGTACAAAAAAGGCAGAGGATTGTATTTTAGTTTCAGTGAAGCTCAAGGCCAACTTGCATATATTTTAGTTTGTAGGGATTTTTCTCTATTTTGTTTAGCATTTCACAATTTGCATAGTATCTGGCACATACAGTGCCTAGAAACTGTAGAGGTAGACATGAGACTTCCAGCAGGTAGTAACAAATGAACTCTAGCAGGATTTCTTTGAGCCACAGTCTAAATCTGTTGGTGTTTTAGCATAAGTAGATAACTAATAGACAAAGCAAAATGGTGAGATCTTCTGTCCTTCCTATGTATTCTCAAGATTTATCTATTTTGTCTGCAAGTTATATTCTCAAAAGATACCCGAAAATACTCAAAAGTAAATCCTAGTAACCCAGAAAGTTTGAAGAGCTGGGAAAAAAAAACAGAGGTAATAAGATAATTTGTTGGAATGCCTCTAGTACCCATTTAATACATTATATGTCCTTTTCAGGTCATTTTAAGTAATAGGGGAAAACAGCAATAAATGTTAAAAATCTAATTTAGTTTTACCAGAGAGCAACTGAATGCAATGAAACTTCTTAAAATAGTTTTAAGCTTTAGGCTGTAAAAATGTTCCTATTAAATATGTTCCTATTTGAAATCAGATTTGAGCACACTTTGCTTCTTAAAGAGAGCAAGATTTGGGGTAAATTTTAAGGAACAAAATCAACAATAAACCACAATTCACTAACTTTGAAAAATCTGCTAAATTAAGACTAGATGGAGTTTATATAATTCTCCAAGCATGTCTTTGAAGTGCAAAAGAAGTTAAGAAGTAGCTTAGACCAACTTGTTCAGATCCAGAACTAAGTTGCTTAAAGAGCTCTAGAACCTAAAATAAGTACTAATTAAATGTAAACGTATTCACTGTTAGGTAGCACTTGCTGCATGAGATTTTCATGTATCACTCAATAGAAAGCAGTGGAAAGCAGCAGAAACAGTTCCCAGTAAGGAATATTACTTCTTACTGAAGTTATTTACCTACAAGTTGTGTAATCAAAAGTACATATATATTGTTCCTACACTGCTTGTCCACTACCAAATGCCACTAGAGGTCTACATTTTCCAAACATCTACATAGCTTTTAGTCTCTTTGTATGATTTTCTTCCCATAGAAATGAGTACATGGAAATAAGGATGTTTTATTCCTGGGTTTCTTCTCAAGAATCTGAAATACTATCCTAATGCACTTTCAAATAACAAAGTCTATGTATTGTCAGAGCAACCCAGGTGTTCATATCAGTGAAATTTTGTTTCCATTAGTTACCTTTTCCAGGATTCTTGGGCTCAGGGCTTCAAAAATGTCCAGATACTCAATTTCATTTCAGAGCAACAATTTCAAAAGTAACATTTCTAAATATCTTTCAGAAAGTAAGATTTAGAAAATCAGTTCTGTTTCTATATTCAGTACTAATACCTAAGGGAGACAAAACTACTGCCATAAGAGAAAGTTCGAACAATTATTTCATACAGAGGCTACTCATTTAGTGACGGAAATGGTTATCAGTAGAAGATATTTCATCAGGTTGATTGGTGTATAACATGAATTATATATAACACAGATATAACCACTGTTCTGAAATGCATCTAAATTTTTTTAATCTTGCTTTGAATTACACAAGGAAAGTAGCATGTACAAGTCAAAACTTCTTGCTTCTTATCTGCTTCTTGCAAAATAAAAATAGTTTCAACATTTTCCTTTCATTCTATCAGGACACAAATCTCATATGTGGGTAGATGTAGATAATTAACTAAACATATACACATCCCACAAGCTTCTGAATCACATCTCTTTTCTCAGATAACTATTCCTTTTTTTTTCTTCTTTTTTTTTCCTGATCTTGCATTTTTTCTTGTTTTTATGCTAATAAGTTCATTATACAGAATTGATCAACAAGTTATTGTTCTTAGAGTAATTTTGAAGTAATTCTGTCTGAAACCACCTCTTCACACATTTTAGAATTGTGCTGTTTGTATGCCTGCTTCTAGACCCAGTGAAATTCTGTTATTTATGACTATTTAGCTAGTTCTTAATGTCTCGTCTTAATAAAATTAAAACAAGAAAAAAACTTTTCTGTCTGATACATCTGAATCATTATGTTAGATACTAACGAGGTAGCTGTGATAATGTACACCATTCCATGGCCTATTGACTTAAAAGAGTATTGCCTGAAAGCAATTATCATTCACCTGCTCTGATTTTTTTCACTGTTTTCATCTCCCTCACCCCCCCCTCCCCACCCTACCCCCCCCCCCCCCAAAAAAAAAGATTCTTACACCTTCCTGCCAAGGCAATTTTGAAGGTACAAGAATATCAAAGTAGAAAAAAATGCCTTCTGCAAATAAGTTCACTATCACTTATTACTCACTTATCTGAAGTTTTTATTTACTTTCCACATAAATCATCTTGATACATAACAGGTTCCACTCACTTTGCTGCTTTTTGACCTCTTCCATGTAAGTGGAAGTGGAAGTGCACATATTTACATTGAAATTTCACTTATGTGATACATCCCACAAATTTTATATCATGACTCATTCAAATTTTAATCAACATTCTTCATATAAATATTTCTGGATATATTTTGCTTCAGTGTATAGCACCTGTAATCACTTGAAACATCCTTTTTCCTATTTTTAAGGAGTACAAGTAAATCTCTCTGCATACTTACATTTAGGCATACTCACAAGAATTGAATATGAATTGTCATCAGATTCATTTTACCACAATTGTTAAACACTACCAGTTTTGAATCAGGGAAATTTTTGAATCGTTTTAAGAATTATATAGATGAACAGTAAGTTGTATTTTAACAGATATATGATCATGTTTTATTTATTTATTATTGTCTTTTTTTTTTTGTACTCACTTGTCTTTTGTTTTATGATTATTAGTGTAGCTCTCATCAAACTTATGTTTTAACTATATATGATAGTATGCATTTTTCTTCAGTATGTCTCACATAGACATAAGAAGTAGAATTAATATGTACTTGTCCTCTCACCTCTGCTTATGCTAATTTATTAGCACTATGAGTAAAGAATTAAAAATATTCTCAATAAAAAGTCATTTTTTAAGTAGAGTTCTCCTTTCCAACTTTTTAATCTGCAAAGACTTCTCCAAGACACTCTCCATGATTGTCATGCAGAGTGAATCCATCCAAATGTGTAGCTCCATAATAGAAATGAATAAGACACACAAATATTTTGGTGCTGGTGTCTGTAAGTGGTTACCAAGACAAAGTCTATTTATTGATTTATTTTTAAAGCCTACATGCTCTGCTTCTGACCCATCTTTGTGGTGTTTTTGCTCTCATCGAGGTCTAAGGGTCCTTTAGAATAAGCTTAGCCTGTACCTCCTTGTTTTTGATCCTGCTTTGTTTTCAGGTTTAAGCCTTCCTTGATGTTTTTAAATATCTCTGTTGCTAGGAAGTGGTATAGAATTAAATTTTTTCTCCTGGAAATTATTTTCTTTGGCTGGACAGTCTTGTAAGATTGTTTTGCTTTTCTTCATCTTTCAATGTGCCCTTTCTGATTTTGAAGTTCCATCTCATCTTCTGCCCACAGCAGCACACTTTTATCCATAAGTTGGAAGAGTGTGCATAACACAGATCAGACTGCTTTGGATCTTCCTTATTCTTTCTTTCTTTCTTTCTTTTTTTTCTTGCACTGCTTCCTGAGTAAATAAGTTCTGTACCTATAGCAATCTCTCACATTGTTCCAGTTCACTGCTTGACTGCTCATTCTTGAGTGTTCTCTGTTGAATCCTTTAATTGTTATATCTACTTGAAGAATTTGCAACAGAAAGAAAGCATGAGTTCTCTATCTCCATGTATATTATTACTCTGTTTAGATTTCTCTTCTTTCTGAGCTTTGGACCTTCTGAATCGAAGGGAAATGTCAGCATTAAGACTCAGTGGTAACATAAGCACCAAATTTAAGCATTGTAAGCACTGTACCGAATTTAAACACTCAGAAGGCATGTTTCGTGACTAGTCAGAAGCTCTACATCTCTTAGCTTTTAGTGACACATAAAATGAACTTTTGGAAAACTTCCGGAATGATGCAAAGCTTAATTTTTTATCCTCTGATTCAGAAAAGTTTTAGTGGGTTTGAAATATAGAATTAGACATGGAAAACATTCTGCATATTTTGATTGCTTCCCATTCCATTTGTACATACATACACAAAAGGATTTGGAGCTATCTTGAATTTTGTGCAATGCAGTACAAGCTATGTTGACAATATTTCTTCACAGTCATCGATGTATAAATCTCAACACTGCCCAAAATACATTAGTGTCTTGCGTTAATCTCCTAAAAGAAAACAAAACCTTCTATCAAAAATGCAAACCCCAAAATATAGGCATAAAATATACTAAGTTATCTAGACAAGAGATGGAAAACTGTTATGACAGCAGGCTGCATTGATTTCCTATATTTTGATATTAGATAATTGCTACATTTTTATTCTAGATCTCAGATACATATATATATATATAAACAGACAAACAAACAAACAAAAAAGCAACACAGAGAATACTTTTATTTATGTTCTACTTAACAGAAAGCAAAACATGCAGAACTGAAAGAGTAACATTTCATAAAACAAAGAGCCTAAACACCAATATTTTCCTTAAAAATTTGTTTTTCCTCAGGCAACCAAGCAACCCTGGCAGGCTGGTGGATCTTTCTCACCAATTAATCTAGAATGTTAAGAACTATTGTAGTTCTCTATCCCCAGCTAACAGTGACCTACTTTAAGCTACAGATTTCTGTTAAGAAGGAACCCATTAAAAGAAAAAAAAATTCCCCCTAGGCCATCTGTTGTTTATTTTTGCTATTAGCAGCAAACTGTTCTCTTGGAGAAAAAGGGTCAGTTAGTTCCACAGGAAATAGGAACATTCTGCCCTTTCATTTGCTACTTGGTAAATAGTAGCAGGTATTACTTTTCCCTCATAATGTTTAAACAGGTAGAAATGGGTAACCTGATAATGTAGTCTTTATAACTATTGTTATTTGAAGTCACTATCCAAGTGGCTGAATATGGATACATGAAATACTTGACATTTCTTGTTGCAAATGGTGTAACCTTCTCACTGCTTCCTTGATTCCAATTTCTCCTTTGTTCTTTTTATATATCTAAAAGATCCTTACAAATTAACGGCAAGATAAATATTATCAAACCAACATTTTTAACACTTACATTTTCCTTTTAGCTAAGTTTTATTTTGTTTAATTAGGAATTTCATAAAATGAAAGTACCACAAATAATTTTACATCAAATTGTGTCATTTCAGTTTTTTGTTTGTTTGTTTGTTTGTTTTTCAAAAACTCCCAGCTATTAATCAGCTGTGGAGAAAAAAGGGGTGAGGAATTTTACCCATGCATTTTTCTGTAGCACTGAGAAGAGGGAAAGAAATAGAAATACAAAGCAAGCATTTGTGATGATAACACACCGCAGGTATGAAGTGATTTATTTCTTAACTTTCTTTAGAAGAAAGATGTACGCATCCATCTTTCTTTATATAATCATCTCTTGCAACAGCTACAGTTAAAGAAGGCCAAAGCAGTGGGTGGTAGTTGAAAAGAGGAGTGGTGAATCATACAATTGCAGTGAATAAAATGCTGAGCTTTTAATGAGACACATAAACAATTAGTAACACAACCAGTAAGTTTTTTTTCCTCTTTCATTTTAGCTTTTTTAAATTAGTGGTGTGCGATGAGCAGCAAATTATTCTTTTCACTTATTGTCACGCTAGATTGTAAATTATAACATTCCTCAATCTATTCAGAATTTACAGATTAGTAATAAATCTGGAGGCAAGGAAGAAACACAGACCAGAACCACACTTTTTCTTTGGACTGCTCTCTTCACAGTGGTGTTGATTCACTTTAATTTAACCTTATTGAAAGTAAGACCAAATTTGTTTCATTTCACGTGATTTAATCCAAGCAGAACAATGCATAAAAAGGACAAGATTCCTCAGAAATAAAATTTACAACTATGACAAAAATCAGTTGCAAATCTACTGGTTTCAATAAGCACTCTACGAGTTAGATGTTTGTCCATATAAATATTGGGATGTTCAGAGATTTTGGTTTCTAAATGATTCTGACAGTCATTCTATGCTGGTACTGATTACACAGAATACTGTAGCTTGTAAGGAACAGACATTTTTTTTGAAGGAATTATAGAATCATTTCTTAGTTAAGCTTTGGTATTTTACTATCTATTTTAGCACCAATAGCAACTGATATTCTCTGTCAGAACAGCATTTGAATAAACATTTCCATACATTGAATTGCCGTTCCAGTAAGCACTTGCTTGTTCTGACTATTTTTATCGCATTTTGCTTCTGCAGGATAAGCTGGAACCATTAATGTGACAGTTTCAGATGATTATACTACACTGGATGCCAGTAAAATTTATTTAAGCTACTTTATTGCATCTGTTCCATAACATATGCTTCAAAATATTTATCATAGCGCAGTAGGGATTGCAAAAGGGTCATTGTTTTTGTCTAAATTTCCCATTTCACCTCAAATAGTAACAATAACTCACATAGATTCTAGTGGGTCATAAGCCTTTCTTATGGATTTGGATATGGAATAATTCATAGCCTGTGTTAAAATGAGTAGATTTAAAATAAAGTAATATTATTTTATATAAGATTCAATACATAGGTCAAACAGAGGAAAGACTTTCTGTAGGAGCACACACTATCACTAACCTAATTGCTCCTTATGTCCACTGTCACTAACTACTGCTCCTTATGTCCAGTTGTGAAAAAGTAATTATAAAAAATGATTTCACATGATTTTATTGAATATTATGTTTGCAAAGAGACAGCATAATACTGTAGAAAATGCACCAATCACAATTTTACGTGTTTTCTTTTAACTTTCATAAATGTATTGCACTCTTAGGGTACATTCTATCACAATATGAATGCACTACTGCCATAACAGGGAGGAAAAACTCTCTCCTGGCTTACACTGCTGTTTAGGGCTCTCTTTGTATGAAATCTTTCCCTATTGGAATGAGATTTGTTTGAAATGATTTCACTAGGGCCAGGCTGAAAGCAATGCTGTGGGTGAAGGTTTACGATCTATTTATAAAGTGGCATGGTAATTCTTTCATTATTATAATGAAACCATTCTTTATTCATGCTATCATTCTGTTTGCTTTGACTACCACTGCATTTTAAGCATAGCTTTTCACTGAGGTCTCCCTAATGGCACTCATGTCTCTCTTTTTTTTTCCACTTGAGTTAAGCCGCCCAATGAGTATATGTAAATCAAAGGGTAATATCAAAGTAAGGAAAAACTGAGGAAGACACTGTAATTAAGAGGACGAAAAATATTTCTGATTTTTCCTTAGAAATAATATTGGGAAGAACACAAAATAATATATGAATATTCCACTAAGAAAAATAGATACAAATGTTTTCTTCTTTTTGGTCCATTTTTGGATGATATTAAATTATAAGCAAACTGAAGAGCAAAATAGTTCAATTGTGATAATTCTTCTTTTTTTCCTCACTATCTTATAGGTATACTTACTAGGTACTCTTATTGATAACTTAAAAATCCTCAGAATATTTTGACTTCTTGTGAAAACAAAGGAAAATCTTTAATAGGCCACATTAAGTGGGATGAGAAAGCTGTTTTTGATTTAGTGCAAAAATAACCTTTTTCCTATAACCTGGAGAGTCAAAGTCAATGGAATTACAAGAGTAGAAGACACTATCCACAAGGTGAAAACAGTAGTTTTAGCTATGTTTCACTCTGGTATTTCATGTATTAGGTGTGATTCTTTAGCTTATCTGATGGAATACAGCACAAAAGGTATGATTTTAGAATTACAGTTAATTTTTAATCATAGCTATAAGTATTAGGGGCAAATGTACAATAAAAAATTATTTGTTTGGAAATTCCTTCTATTACTGTTCTACACAGTTGTTAAACAAACCTTTGAAACTGATGAGTAGTAGTTACACTACCTTTATGATTGCATTACTATTCTGCAGTTAATTTTGACATAAAAATCAAATTCCATTCAATCGTTTGTATTTAGTATGTTTTGAAGCAAGTAGTGTGGATATGTGTAAGCCATTTTGTGCTCTAAACACTGGAATAAGTGAGCTAAAGTGGTAAGCTGTTCCATACTGTTCCAATGTTTTCCATAGGAGATGAGAAAATGTATGTTAAACTTCCATCTTCCTTAAACTCTACTACATTCATGGTAAGTATCAGATAAACAGTTCAGATACAAATCCAAATTTGTGTAAACAGTTACATTACTCTTAGAAGCATCTTGAGACACACTTTTCCATGAGTACTAACAGAATAGCTATCTACTGCTTCAAATTTGTTTAATTTCCCCCCTTGTAAAGTGCAAACAACATTCCAATCTTTGTCTAGATCTTCAAAGACATGCATTTTCCTTCTGAATGTATAGGAAAATTTCTGATATTACTAGCTCCTGTGGTAAGGAATTCCTTTAAACAAATCTGTACATGTGGATGACTGACTGTACTTAAAGATTTGAATTCAAGTGGTATTTATTTTTTGCACTGAAAATGTTAAATAACTCCAGTATCTGTTAAATAATTGTCTTTCATTTCTAGAATATCTGGCATTTTGCTTTAGGGAGTGTTTCACTCCTAACTAATTCCTTGCCTTTTTTTTTATTATGCTATGTGATTTAAAACATTTAAAATTAATTTTATATATATTTTAAAATAAATAATGTTAATGTCAGACTTCTTGAAAATGTTTGAAGCTGTTGCTAAGTGAACCAAAAAAGAAGAGCCTTGAATTCCTACTTGCACAGTGTGCTCCTCACAGTAAAGGAAGCTTCCTCAGCACCTGTCAGATGAAGACGACTTTCTTGAACAGTGAATCCAGAAACAAAGGAGAGGTATGGACTGTAAAGTTTGTCTGCAAATTTTATGACTCCATTCTTAATGATAATTAGCAAAAAATGGATAATGTGGACCACAAGACTTGATATCACATCTCCATACAGTGGAAGTATAGCTTTATGAACTCATTTGCTTAGAAGAAAAACTGTAAATGTGTCAAGTAGTTACTTTTAATTCCTTTTAAGTGCTTTGTTATAGCCCCCTGAGCTCTCTTGGTGGTAGAACACACAAATATCTTTTGTGAAATGTGACCCCTACACCTGTAATAATATTTTCATAACGATGTTCTCAATGCTTTCTGTAGAACCAAGGTAACTATCTAATTTCTAATTGATATTCCTCCTTTTATTTACCCTAATTTTCTGAATCACTGCTCTAGTATCTGGTAGGTATAATCAGTATTCCTTGTTCCAGATATATGTCCTTCTGCTTGGCTCTAGATCTTTTGGATTAATATTTATTAATTAAAATTTACTGAACATTTTGAAATTCTTGGAGAAAGGCGTTGTATCTACTCCATAGGTTACTCTATAGGACTCTATTATTTAATGTTCATGATATGCTGAACATTTAGGACTTCATGCATTCTATGTATTTTTTTAACTCATTAGTGTAAATTATAATAAAAAATGTTCTACATCAGGTGGCAACAAATCAGTGCAGTAGTATCAGTAAAAGTGCTTTCAAAGTGATAAGACTGAACATTGATGATAATGATAATGATGATTCATTGATGTGAATACAGTTAATAAATACAAAAACAAAACAAAACAAAAACAGTGAAAATAACATTGTACTAGAGCTCATGGCTATACATCCATGGCTTAGGAGTGATCTTCAATGGAAACTGGAAGTCTGCCTCTACTTTTGTGTAATCTCCGCCCAGGAAAATAGTACTGAAAATCTCAAAAGGAATGTAATTATATATACCTAACCTTAAACATGAAGACTACTTTCATGAAATTAACGGAAAAGAAAAACTTAATGTTCTTTTAATCTTTCTTCTTTTTTTGACAATTCACTTTCTCTCAAGGAAAACTATAAATAAAGAATGTAACTGTGTCTCATTGCTGTCCTTGAGTAATCTTTAAGATCATATTGTTTTTCTTCAGGTTGAAATGCAGAATAAATTCACATATTGAGACTGGCATTTCTAGCACAGAGAGAATTAGTTATACATTTTTGGGGTTGTATGAATTTTAGTCACACTAATCCGATTTCTAGATACTTCTAGATTTCACAGCCAGGTTTTTAAACCCTTATTCTGGAGTTCAGTAGTGAATATCTCTAAAATAGATACCTGAAGAAGCAACAAAAGTATAATTTTACATTAAAATATAGTATTTTAGATGGGTCAGGTTCTAGTCACCTGTTTGAAACACCACTAGTACTGCAACCATTGTTGGTCTTTCCTGTTCTTCTCTAGAGTTATAGCCATTTTACAGCCTTCAGTACTTCAGTGGCCTTCCAGATAAATATCTTAAGCTTTCCACAAAGCATGGGATAATTTTCAGAGGCTTGTTGAGCAGGTGGCCATGAGAGTTCTCCCAGTTATAGTAAATGTGATAGGATCAAGACAGTCTTTTCAAGCCTCATGCTCATATGATCCCCAAAAGAATATCTGTGTTAAGTTGGAAAAAAAGAAAAAAGAAAAAAAAAAAAAGATGTTCAAGACTAGATCTCCAGGATTGTCCCTTGTTGTGGTCTGCTTACGTTTAAGTACTGGTTCCTCTCCTTTTCTTACACTGTTCTTTCAACTCAGCCTTCCACCCTGAAAATGTTTCCAGATCTTGTCCTTTGATTTCCTTAACATCCATTGTCTCACACACTTCAAATAAAAAACAATGTAGCAAGTCATCAAAAAATGCAGTGTCATCTTCTCGGATTCTATTCTCGAATGTTCAACCAAAGTACTTCACATTTTTGTACATACTGACAGATCATCTTAAAGGTTAATGTTGGCCATATGGTCTTCATGACATTCAGTAAAAGGAACATCCAAATACCCTCTATATAGATAGAGATTTCAAATAACACAGAGAGGAGAAATCAGGACAGAAATGTTACAAAAATTCATAACATGGAACTGTTTAATTTACATAGTCAGTGCACCTGTTATGCAAATTATATGTAGGAAAAGAAAGATAAAAATATGTAATGTCTCCACCTAAATTTAAAATCACTTTCAAATATTTGCTTCAGGCTTTCTCAAAGCTCCCCAAAGCTTCCTCCTCTCTGCTGAAACTATTTCTTTGAACTATTTGATACCTCCTAGCACATCAGCCATTACAGTGAAAACCTTATCACATACCATTTTCCTGTTTACTTTTCTGCTGTCAGGTAGTAAAGGAGAAATACAGCAAGTGGTGCAATGAGTTGAATTCTATCTTTTTCCTCCTTGTACTTTCCCTTTAAATATTGCTATGAGCAAATATGGCAGCAAAACAAACAAACAAAAAAACTCCTACAAAACTAAAAATAAAGTTTTCTGTGGAAATGGAATATCTTACTAATAAGACTTTAAGCCTTTCAATGTTTTCAGATAAATACTGTCAGTGTAAAATGATATGATTCTGGTAATCTAGGCAACTGAAAATATTAGATATACTTTAGGACATCTTTGATCTCAAAGATTTGCTAATATAAAATATCAGAAAAGTAGTAGTAAATATACATAAAAGTATTAGAAATACTTGATTTAAAAGAATGAATGTAGAAAATTATGTGAAGATATATTTAGTCCTTCCCAAAACTTTTTTTTCTCCTTTTCAACACTGCATGAAACTTCAACGCTTACAGAATTTTATGCAGCCAGAAAATATCTGTCTAGGCAATATAGGTAAGTAAAAGATCTGACAAACATGAAACAAAGGATTGAAGATAAGGAGGAAATGAAAAAGACAAAAGGGATCGCTGAAAAAAATCTGGGCTTTATAAGATTTACATAACTAATGACAACATCAACAACATTTGATTTTTAGCCTCTTTCATGTTTGCATACTTTTCTCAACAGCCACATTTGAACTGTTTTGTTATTCCAATTTTTTTCATATTTCAGGTAGTCAAACTGCTGGACTCATACTCTTAAGTTAGTTTATGCGTTTTCAGTCATTCTAGCTGGTTAATTATTTATCTACAGCTTATGATATTAAGTATTCTGACAGCTAAAAATAACTGTGTGCATTCCACAAATTTATCACTGCTTTTCAGCAGTGTTAAGTGCATTTCAATTAGCTTTCTATGGAAATGCTGAATTGCAAATCCTTTTCAAATTAAAAGGAATGGTCTATCTTTTCAATTCATTCTACAGTGATAATTTCATTGATTTGACTTAACACGCATGTGAGCCTGAGTACATTTGCATATAAAATGCTGCAGGGCCTGCAGGCCTAACAAAAAAAATAGTTCAGTGTTTTTATCTTCTGGTAGCACAGGGCTCCGCATAACAAGCTATTTTGGCAACCTTATAGTTCAATATGCATTGTACAAGTGAGAAAGCCTTAGTTTCTCTCTGGTTAAGCACTGAAAAACATGGCTTTGGAATTTGTCCATACATTTGCATTGATGCCCAGTTGTTGATACTGCACTCCCTGGGATAACCAACAACAGTATGTCACTGACACTGCTCTGCCTTCCATTGAAATCCATTCATTTGGATGTTATTAGAATGGTACTGAGAACAGGAGAGTAGTTTAGTTTTAGGAGATTTAGTGCCTGAATTTTTAGCCCTGGAAGTGATATTAGCTCTAATGGGAATTGCAAATCCCTTGCATGTTGTCACAAATACTATTCCGTGATTCCCAGTGACTGCTACTCATGTTTTATATTTAATGTTTAATTTTCAGATTAGAATGGTTTGTGGTCTGATGGTGATATACAGCCAGTGAACACACTCTGCAATCAGCAAACATGCTCAGATTCATGAGAGCTCTGTCATGAGCATTAACCCTACTCCATCCTCAGCTGGGCTAGATGCACAGGACTGTTCATCACATTCATTATCTGACAACATGCAGGAGACTCCAACAGGTTTTGGGAACACAGATCACTTGACCAATATTGTGAAGAGGTCAAAGGTCACTGTGGGGAAGAGAAGGCTTGAGCTAAAAATGCAAGTGTGGAATACCAAACACTCACCCAGGGCTATGCTGATAGGAGCAGTGTCTACAGAAATGTTTCTGCTGATTGCATTCAGCTGCCATCTGGATTCTGTTTTTAGCTCAAAGATATGTTTCTTGTGTGACCTTGGAGAAGACAACTCAGATAAAATTGTTGCCACATTGACGCTAGCTGTAAAACATCCTTTCATTTCGATGTACACATTACTCTTTAAGTATGAAGTGTACATATTGCCTTAGTAAGTTCACAAGCAGTACGAACATAACTCCAGTGGGCAAAGAGCTAGTTCAGTATTAATGTAGTATTATAAATGTTGACAAACAGGGTAACTTATCTGATGAACATAAGATCAGAATTACTATAATGTTTTTTACTCACTTCATTATAGCTGACATTTCTCCCATACTCTTCCTTTGATAGCTCGTGCTTGAATCCATTGTCCCTACATTAAAGTAAGTGCCCATAACTGAGTCATTTTTGCACGCACAGTAATGCAATCTGCATCTAGAATACAGGCTAATTGATGTTTATTTTGTACCTGTAAAGTTTGCTTACTGATATTTCCATAGTGGAGTTCTTCATGTTGCTGTAATCATAAATGATTATTAATACAAGTCCAGAGAGACAACCAGCTGGCTGGGAAACCACATAGAGCTATACGCAAAAAATAAGTTACTTGCCAAACTGCACAAAATCCTTGTTAGAGAGCAGAGAAAGGAAGAAGGGAAATGGATATAAAGTTTAAAATAATAGCAGTAAAAATTAAAATAAATGGTTTGATATTGTCGGCAAAAGCATCAGTTATAACTATGAAAAATAGGTTTGGCTGCCTCATAGCATCCCTTCAGTGGAGCTGGTGGTGGAGTCATGTTTTCTGATTTCTTTGTATCCCAAGTAGTCCACAAAGTATTAGCTCCTCAGTGTATTAGTTGGGTATAGATAAGGTGCAGTGTTGAATAGTGTCCTTTAGAACTACAGGAACAGAGTTTAACATTTTTTAACTTACTTTTTCTTTGGAAAGAAGTCAAAAGCAAATTTTCTATCTCATTTCCATACTGAAATCAGCCCTGTAGTCTGCTTGTCTGCTTTTCTGCCTTAAGCTCACAAAATCCTCCAGATTTGGGACTATATCATTCATTCTCTGAAAACCCATTGGAGAAAGCAGACATTTACACATGAGCTGCTCAGCTAGACTATAGAAACAGTTTCCGGTAGAAACAATGGTGTTAGCTCAAGACACAAAGAACATAATTTTGAGAAAGATTTTTTTGAGAGAAATATGTGCACACACAACTAAAAAAATATTTTTTTAATCCCTTAAAATAAGTCATCAGATTTTTTGTGCCTTGGTCATTATTCAGACTTGGCTATTTGTTTCCATTTCTATTTTTGAAACGTCTTTTCAGATCTTTTTGATAATGATGCTAAGTTTGGCCTTTTCTGCTTCTGTGAAGTCTGGTTTTTTTGTTGTTGTTGTTTTGTTTGTTTGTTTGTTTTTTGATAAGCACCTCCTACCTGCACTCCAAGAGGAAAAAAAAAAAAAAAACAACAACAACAAAGCAAAAAAGAAAACCAACAAAACCCAAACCCAAACAAGAACAACAACAGTAAGAGAAAGAACTCTAGTCAAACAATTACTCCTTTTTCTTTACTGTGAATGTTATGCTTTAGGATAATTTGTAACAATAACTAATCATACTTTTCTTTGTTCATTCCCAAAATAACCACATTAAGTTAACAAAAAATAGTAGCATTCTAGAATTAAGCGAGCAGTAAATTTAAACAAAAGAATGGAAATATTACCCTACCCATTGTACAGAACATCTGTGCACAATTTCTTTGGAAGGTCAAATGCTGAGTTAAACACTGTGAAGGACTGTTTATAACATGCTAGCTAGTCACATGAGCATATAAACAAGTAAGCATAATCAAATTTCATGCTTTAACAAGCTGATTGCATACAAAATTTGGGAGATAATTTTATAGGGAAAATATTTCAATTTGCTGCAGTAGGTATAAGCTACCAGAAGCATTAATGGATTACTGCAACTTCTATATCCTCTGCTTGGTCTTCATGCATTGTTAATACATTGTGTTTGTTAGATATACCACTAAACTTTATGAACAAATCCCTGCATTTTCCCTGTCAAAAGGGAGGAAGTCCAGCACTAGGATAATGAAATGTAAAAGTTTGTTGCTGTTTGTCAACAGCTAAGTTAATGAAGCATTTGGTAATGGATATTCTGTGATGACATGAAAATGATCACTCATTACTGAGTAACTTTAAGACCAAATTAAAAATAGAAATTGCATTCTAGAAAAGAAGCTATTACTGTCAGAATGCCAACATGGATGAACAAAATCCAGGAAAGTAAAATAACAACAAAACCTCAACATCGATAATGGAAATAATAAAAATTAAAAATGAAATAGAAAAATATCTGTTTCAACAGCTCTGTCACATGTTCTTGCTAGTACTTCTCCACTTTTGAAAGATTATCTTAAATTTAATTGGCAACTGGATATTGTTTTACAGGTCCAAGTAAACTTTTCTTTATTTATCTCAGATTGAAGATAGCACTGAAGAAGAATCATAAAAATATATACACTGACCTCTCTTGTCAAACATCATAACACCTCAGTTTGACTCACTTATATAATAAGAATATTTGTATTATACATAAATTTGTCCCAAATGAAACAAAAACAGGCAGACAATATATTTATCTCCAGCTTTATGATTGTATAGTCACAAGCTTAGTAACTCTTTATATTTCTTTGAAATCACCAGCAACATGAGTAGAAGTAAAAACCTTTGCTTGATCTCACTTGATCTCACAAATGATTTCCAGGCCTTCCTGAGCACTGATTATGAAAGAATTTGAACCTTAGTTCACTGTATCTTTGTAAAGAAAAGAAGTTTAAATGCATGAAACGCTTTCTGATGGAAATATTGCATTTTAAAGACACCTGTGCTATTTTCAGAAAGAAAAGATGCTCCAGGAGTCTATATATCTATATCCTCAAATAATTTCATGAAGGAATATGAAGTATGCAAAGTGTGCATCAGTGTACCTGAAGGTGGAAGAAGGTCAATGAGGAACTGGGACTTCAGTGAAAATACATCTCCCTGGCATCTTTTCCCAGTTATTACTATAGCAAATCTACAAATATAAATACTGTAAAAATAATCCGGACAAACCAGATGTTCTCAATTCAGCTGACTATAGGTTTAGGATCACTTTCTGCCCATGTGAGATCTCTGAAAGAAGACAAAATTATAGAATTTAAAATGACAGCTTCATATTTAAGAAATTGAGGACAAATATACTAAGATTTAAGACTTTTCCTTCTCTGAGATCATTTTAATGAATGAAATGCCAGTTGTGCATTATTAACATATAGTATAATGATAAAAATATGTGGGTATATTATTAATGTTGGTCATTAATATGTTATTCATGAAAGTGTACGTCAAGCCACTATTAATGAACCATATGTGTGTTTATATTTATAGATACATACATACAGATCTCTGTAATTCCATTCCTAATAAAAGGATGTGACTGGTGTAACACACTCTTGCATGCTGTTTCAGTTAAAGTCAGTTATTTTCTTACTTATCTACTACATCTCTGTCTATTGCTCTTCCCACAACATGTTTCAAAGCTGTTTGAATCTCTTGCTAATTTCAGTTTTATCCATTTGCCTTTGCTGTCCAAACTGATGGACTTTATTTAAAATCACAGTTACATGACACTTTTTTTCAAGATCTGGTATAATAGGCAATATGATGATTTGGCACTTAAATAGTACACTGAAGTATATAGTGGTCCTGCTGAAAGTTTTTTAATTCATGGGGTAAAAACTACTCCAATTATAATCCTGAAAATATCGAAAAGCTAACATTGATGTTTAGATGTGATGCTTAAAGATGTGATGCTTGAGTTATAGGAGTTTCCAACTCTATTTTCTTCCAAAAATTATTAAGTAACTATTTGAATTTCATCATGCATTTTCTTACTTTACTCTTGTAAATTACAATTGAATTTTACTTAATGAAAGAAAAAACAACAGTAGTGCATATGCTGCTTTAAATGTTATTGATTTCTATGATTATTAAAGCATAAAATTAAAGATACTGAGTATAGCTTATCAACAGCCACACTGCTAAGTTTAAGTGATACACTCTTAAATCTTCCTAAAACTCTTCTTTAGTGTTTAAATTTAATCTCAGCTTTTCCCAGGCTGCTACTTGAATGGATTTTCTACAGAGATCAGCTTCTTCAAAATATCTCCCCCTTTTAAATTAAACTCCATATATTTTGTATTGAGAGCTGCAGCTTGGTAGTATTTCTTAATTGGATCAAAATTCCTCTTAATCCACTAAACAGCTTCTAAAGACAAATAGGGATCTTGAGACCCATTACAGCAGCTTAAAGACCAATTCAAACACAGGTGATTTCTACTACTTTCAGTTGTTATCAATAAAAAACTAGTTCTTATTTATGAACTAGCAATATTTAACTACCCAAATAACGAAATAACAATACATTGTGAAATTTATGTATCTATTTTCCAGCTGAAATTTTTCTTTTCTAGGGTATTAAATAATCTTATTTTACCTTCTGATTGACCATTTGCTGCATTCACCAAACTGTATACTCTGATTTCTATCAGTAATTCAGACATAGGTTTTAATTTATTTTTTTACAGTTTGCTGTGCTGTGTTCTATAAAATACATATATATAGTTGCCTCTGACCAGTTTTTGGGTAGCCTAAGGAAGGTACTTGCCACAGTCCAACAATTAAGAAGGAATAGCTTACCTGGCTCTGAAGATAGGGATTCACTAGAAAACTGTAAGAAGGATGAAATCTCTGAGTAAAGATATATTTCTCCTGGCTGCCAGCCCTTAAATGAGGTTAGGGTTCAGTTGCACAGGTGAATTGCTTGCACCTATGCTCCTTTGGCTGTCCATGCTTCTTCACCAGATGCTCAGTCACTGGTTCAGGCTGTGACCTAAATGTTCCCATATATATGGTAATTAGCATTTATTTATTTAAAAAAATTATGACTACTAATAAAGACAAAGCTGTAATGAAACAGATAGAGAAAAAAACCCACAGAATAACAGGCAAAGTATAGTTTTCAACATGGATATTTGGGTATAGGAAGGAAGTTCATTTATATAAGTCTTTAAAATGCATGTTTCAAGTTTTCCCAGTCATCTTTAAAGATTAGTATAATTGCAAGCAACAGAAAGTATAAATTGAGAAGAATTTTCTCTTTAACAGTCATATAAAAAGTTATTTTCTTTTTAAGACTAACAGTAAAAAAGCAATCAGCTTTAATAACAAAGTAATTACTTTCAATTATTTGACACAACAAAAATAATATGCAAAAAAACCTGATGTTTTTCAAAATACATGCCCAAAAATTCATAATCATATCTCAAAAATATGTGAAACCACTCTGTGAAACATCTGCCAGTTTTGTAGTGAGTGATCAGTTATTTTTTGGCTCAGTCTTTTGCCTTACAGATTTGGAGATGTGGTGCAAGGCAGATCAGTGATAGGATAGAGACCTAAAATGTAGATAATGTAGTATGATGGAAAACCCAAACGACTTCCATGGTGTAAAATTGTCCAATAGATTTACGCACTTGAATAGTGCGTCAATGAGCTCCTAGGCTGGTGTCAGTTAAACTGTTGAGATTAAAACACCAATGATTTATTTGCTGGTAGTTTTATTTGAGTAATCATCTATTCATTCAAGAATGTAAAATGGTAAGTCACTACGTTTGAAGCAAGTTTTGTGAAACATTGTAATAACAGCAATGTAGGATGCAATTAAGTCAGTACATCTGCAGCACCATTACTTTATTTGCTCTGATATTAATGTAAAAATGTTTAAAAAAATGGAAAAGTGGGAAGGTGAATAAGGAATAATTCTTGCTGACGTCTGTCACTGAGCTGTAAAAATGTTGACACTTGGAAGCAGCATAGTAACTGTAGTCAATGTAAATTGCAACAATTTATGATATGCAGAATGCTGTTTGTTAATTTTGTTTTGCTTTATAATGCATAGCACACACTGCTAAATTATTTTGCATGGGTGCCATACTCTACATTTGTGTGTTGAAAATCTACCTGGTTTCACACAAGCACTCTGCATAAAACACTTGATATGCAGTTTCTATAAGACTGTTGTTAAGAGATAAATTCCCTCCACCTATTTTGAAGAACTAGGCTTCCAGAAATACCTTAAGCTAAGTCAGAGTATTTTACCCAGCAAGGAGTCTCAAGTAAACTCATGCAGAAAATTTACTGAGCTTGGAATTTTGTACTTTCTCTCCTTTGTAGGATGTGTTGGAAAAACTCATCCGCATATGAGTAAAGTTAGAGCAAGATAGAGTTTTGAACCCCTTCAATAGTGTAAAATGAATGGAAATTACTCCAAAGAAAAGTTTGACAAATGAAAATCAGACTTGGCATTTATTTAGATATAAATGTCTTTAAGGAAGTTACCAGTACATGTGGTAAGGTTTTCTAGTTTGGCAGTAAGATTTCCTGTATCTAACACAGTGCTGAGAAAATTAAGTATGAGTCTTCAATGAAAAAATTCTAAGCTTAACAGTAATGTAACGTTGTTCAGTTCTCAGTTTTCCTTAGGAAACTGCAATGAGTGTGCAAATATTTGACGAATGGTCCATTAGAGCATTTTTTGCTTCAGCACTATGTCATGCAACTCATATATCAATTGTATATTCTAATATGATTTCAGAGAAAAAAAAATGGAAATAACCAGCAGCATTCCTTCATTTTTGTCATATTTCCTTGCCTATCCTTGCTACCTGCCCATTCAGTAACTACACAGTAAGGAAACTACTGATTCTCTCTCCCTTTTATATGGTCTATGCATGGAATTTGCCCTTTCTGATAACTTCCGTTTCACTTCTTTTAAATTTAAATGTTAAGAAATTACATACATTTAAAAAGATACTACTTTCTTAGATAAGAACAGAAAATGAATAGTTAGGCTTTCAGAACATAGAATTATAGAATCATAGAATCACCAAGGTTGGAAAAGACCCACAGGATCACCCAGTCCAACCATCCATCCATCACCAATAGTTCTCATCAAACTACTTCCCTCAACACAACATCCAAATGTTCCTTGAACACCTCCAGGGTTGGCAACTCCACCACCTCTCTGGGCAGCCCATTCCAGTGCCCGACCGTCCTTTCAGAGAAGTAGTATTTCCTAATGTCCAGCCTGAAATGTCTTCTGACATGTCTTCTAGAAAGACAGGACAGATATCCAGAAAAGGAAGTCAGTGTCTAGTAAAGATATATTTACATTAATTATCATTCTGAGAAAAGTAGTCCACAGTACTTTTAAAAAAGAGCTGTTCAAAGTGTTTTTTTTTTCTTTACGTTACAACATGAGTCCATGGGAAGATAAAACCACTTTCTGCTTAGCGTTCCAAGGATTTAAAAAGCATGCAGTTCTTCTGTGCTCACAAGTATGTCGTGGAATTTGAAAGCATCACATTCAGATCTACTTTAAAGGGTTCAGTCTTACATAGGAGTTATCTACTACAGTTAAAAGTCTTTGGTCTAGAAGATTTTCACTCAATCTCTTGGCTGCAATGAAAGATCTGGATTGCAGCTTTAAAAATCTTCCGGAGCATATTTGTATACATGGTATCTTTTTTACAGCACAAATATTTTTACTTCACTGAGACAATTCATTCTATTTAATATTAAGAACAAATAAAATAAATTTTGTTATGATCAAGGCCTTGACCATCTCTAAGTAATCCTGCAAATATTGGAAGAACTTTCTCTTTTGCAAAAAAATCTTTGACTTTTTTAAAAAAATTTGGTCCTAAAATAGCAGCTAGATTAAATATATCAAGAAAATAATTACTGTACAGGTGGATATGATCAGACTTTATCAGTGGGACAAATTGCACTGATATTTAGAGGCATGTGTAATGGGTATTAGCTATGACGCTCAGTCAGATAAGGTTGACACCTTAATATATTTTTTCATTTAGATGCTGAGAAAGCATTAGGTGTAGATAATGATAAAGATAAGGTATTTCAAATGCTTTAGTGGTTGAATATAGTTCAAAGTGTATGTTAGATATAGAACCTGCATTGTTAAAAACTGAATTCCTTGGGAATGTTCACTTAGTGATACAATGATATTCAAGAAAATATCTAATTTATTGGTATTTACAAAGTTTTCCATGTCAATCTCAGTTTTAGTAAAGAGGTTAAAATAGCCCAATATGTAGATAGCAGTGGTGCACTACCAGAAAGAATAGCCACTAGCTGTTTCCTAATATTGCCTAGTCTGATGAATACATTGCATGGTGAAGGAAAGAAACCATGTTGTTAGAAGACTAATACTCCTGTGCTCTAGTGGACAATGATAGGCAATTGCTGAGCTTTGCCTTTCTGTTCAAGATAAGAAGCAAAGTCACCAATAGTTTGCAAGGTAATTGTTGCTAAACTGCTGTCACTTTTAGGCATGGTCCCAAGCATAGATAGTTCTCTGCAGCTAGTTTCCAAGATTATGTTTATGCCACAAGCACAAGTCTTAACTTATCCAGGATAAGGATAACATAATGGCTTGAGACAGAGCTTGGAAAGGGAGAAGGGTGAATAACAGTGTTTTATGAGTTTCTGAATCCCATTTGCATTTACAGGTAAGTTTAGCAAATAAATCTCTGGATGATTATTGTTTTAATCTTGGGATCAGCAGCTAAATATCTTTCTCTGGCAAGTGCCTCAAAAAAATAACCCTCCCCTGCAAAAAATAACCAAAAGCCCAAAGCACCATTACCAACAAAAACACTTAGAGCCATCACTCAAAGTTCAGATCTCCTAGCAATTATATCTGCCGGTACTAGCTGACATGAATGCGTTATGTGTATATATATAAAAAAACCCAACCAACCAACCAACCAAACAAACAAAAAGCTGGTGGGGATTTATATTTAGACTGAGTTTCCTTAGATCCCTGGTTGGAATTTTGAAAACCAGCTTTATCCTGCAAGAGACTGATTGCTCTGCAAGGCTAAGACAGTCTTTCATATGAATGTGTCTATGTACTGTATATGTCTTAAGACATTCAACAGTCACAGTGTTTTCCCTCTATTTCTTTCAAAAATTAAAAATTGTGTAAACCTGGCCCAACAGTATCACATATCTGTCTAGAAATTTGTATTCATTCCTATTTTTGTATGAATTTCATTAATGTCTGCAGGTTTGTGCCAAATAACTGCTAAGTTTACATTAACGATGACATTATTTCTTCTTACTTATAATGCATCAGTACAGAAAATTTAAAGATTGAGGAATCCTCTCACTGTTGGACGATATAGGTGGAATTGTCAAGCAAAAGCAAAGGGGAAATTCAGGAATGGGATGCAGCCATCAAGGAAGTAGCACTGTACCGCTTTATGGACTCACCAACCTCAGGAAAAAGACAGGAAACCAATAGCAGTTCCTTCAGATGCAATGGAATGAATTAATGAAGGAATTAACATGGGAACTCATGTGAAAGGGCCATGGATTGGAAAATCATGCTCAGTGAAACACGAGAGGAACAGTGCCAAACTTAGATGATGTGGAAAAAAACCACAAATATCTCTGAGGTATTTCCAAGTCTCAATTATGACATCAGAAAAGGATAGATTTCATAACAGTAAATAACGTCTGCCTACATGGAGAAAAATAGAATTATGCAGAATCTTTTTAATCAAAGCATCTCATCTTCCTGAAACAGAGATATAAATATATTATGAAGGGCAACACAAATGAATGCTGTTGACTGGACTAAAGAAATGCAAGTATGAGTGAAACAGGGTAGGTGTTTTAAGGACACCTGAGCATTGGATGCCTCTGAAAATGTAACATCTGTGAAAGCGGGGTGATTTCTCTTCATGCTTGTAGCCACAGCAAGAACTTTTTGTTAAGCTCTGCTTGCTATAACATCTATAGGATGACCTGCTTTGTGCTTTCTTTGTACCCCTCTGACATGTTTAAAATAACAACTCTAAAATAACAGCCCAGGTGCACAGAGCTTATGAAGAACAAATTCTATCCAAGAAAGGAGCTGAGATTTCAGAGAGCTTCAGCAAATTTTATGTAATATGTTAAAGTGCTTTTGATTATGGAAGCCTTTTCTTTTTATGTGGTATTCATTTAAAAATTTATTTTTAGTTTATACCACTCTGTATTTTTAGCTGCTAAGTTCAGACATTAGATATTCACAACGATTTGGCTCTGATGTGGCTATACTTAAGCACATCTGAGTGATTATTTACAGTTTTTAGCAAAGCCCAAACTTTTGGAGGCATGGTCTAAAATTGGAAAATAATTTTAATATGACTCTTATTACCAGAAGTTCTGAAATTAACATATGAGTTATAAAAATTCATTCCAAACATTGCAATTTTGCCATATTTTATCTAAGTAGTGTGCTCTAATGGGTAAAAAACTGTAAAATTTACTGGCAGACGTTTGAGAAAGCACAATCAAAACAGCTTTGTACAAAATATCTGTAACAATTTTGGTATATGTAAAGTCATGAGAAGTGCTTAAGCTTTTCTATCTTGCTTTTACTTTGTTGATAAATCCAGCTTCCAAAGAGCAGCTGGAAAGAATGGGGGAGAGTACATTAAAATGATATCACTATTACTTACTGCTGCAATTTTTTTGAGAATCGCATTTACACACATGCAATTTGTGCAGATTTCCTAATAGTAACTTTGCTACTAAAGTGTGATATATAAAAATAAATCTTTATTGCTTGTGCTTCTTGATCCGTTCTGGCCTTTATAGCTTGTAAAGTGAAAGATAGATTGCTCTGGTCTTATAAACAGTATTTATTTGACTTTATACTTTTCTGCGTGTTAGCTCAGAGCTATGCTGTCTAAATTGTGAATATTTTTGTATCTCTATATTTGTGAATGTGTAAAGTTTATTATTAAGAAACCATTTATCTCATCTTTTCTAAAACTTTAATTTTGAATCTACTTGTATCCCAAAACATTTTGCTGTTTAATAGTACTTATATGCTTGTCATTCACCAGAGTATTTATCAAATAAACTTCCCACTTTTGAAATCCTGAGCAATCTTACAAAAAAAACTGAGCAAGATATAAAAACATTTTTCTACAAGTAACATAATTTCAGCACTGGATGATTTTCATCACTCTATATGAAACGTGTTCATGCAGTAACATAGCATCCATTTAGGATGCACTATACAGTTTCTAGAATTGAAAAAATGAAAATGAAAACAGCACACATTTGTATACCTTCTTTGTGAAACCAGTACATCCTTGTAAGGGACAAAATGAATGTATGCAGTGTGTGCACTCCAGTGACTACTTAAGAGAATCTTAACCGAACAATTCAAAGCAACTGCTGAGCACGCTTTTGGTTTTGTTTTTTTTTCTTTTTTCTTTTTTTTTTTTGTTTTAATTAACGGTATTTGAGTAAGAGTATCTTAAAGAAGTCACTGGACTGACTCCTACAAAGAGCCATTTTCTACTGCTGTCTGACTTTGAAATCTAAGCAGAGTCAGACAGGATAGCCTTTGAAAAAATGCTGCTCTTAGCTGGAGAATGAAAACTTAGGATATTCAAGAATTCAGGAATTTTGAAATAATTTTTGGTTAGAGTGAATATCCTAAAATCATAGAATTGTAGAATTGTTTGAATTAGGAGGGACCTTTAAAGATCATCTGGTCCAACTCTCCTGAAATGAACAGGGACACGTACAGCTGGATAGGTTGTTCAGAGCCCTTTCCAGCCTGACCTTGATTGTCTCGTGATGGAAAACTACCCCACCTTAATGGTCAGTATTAGGATGCAATTTGAAGCCTTTGACTTTTTCCAAGAATAACAAATCACAGCCAGACACTCTCAAGACCATATAGTTTGGCAGGGGGAGCATGTGGAAATAGGGGGTTCAAAATCACTGTAAGATGGGAATAAACATGCAAAGTCTTTGTGCTTATATTGTTTGTCAGAACAGTAAAGTGTATATAATTCTTTCTTCTAAATTACTTATTTGAAAAAAAAAAAGGTAATTCCCTTGATTAATTCCCTTTCTAATTATTGCCTGCACTTAACAGGTGTTCAGAACTTTCTTTCCATGCAAAGAAGATGAATGCTGCATCTTAGATACATATGGTAAGAAAAAAAGCTATTAAAAATTCTAGTAATTGGCCATTCACAAATCTGTATTGCTGAGGGAGTTATTTTTGCCTTGCCTGAAATATGGGCTATATAAATATTTAAATATATTCTTTTTTTAGCAAGAATTGTTCCTAGTCTGCTAAGATAATGTCATTGTGTATGAATAAAATATGCAGTTCCTCTTCTGAAATATTTTATCACATCTCTGACTTGTGTGATTATTCTGGATTTCACTACCTAAAATATTCTGCATGCACTACTGAAATATTTCATAGTACTTAGCTTGTAAAAACACATCATATGCTTTAAGAAGGCTAGTATTTGATGATTGCTTTTCTGCTGCACCTCACCAGTACAACATAATTCAATCTCCCAGATGTCAGGACTCTTCCAGTTTTTGAATGGCAACATTATTTTCCTTGAACAGCAAATATCACTAGCATTTCAGCCAGAACAGCCTACTGCCCGAGCTGTCAGTCATATGTTTAACATTTCAGACCTGAGACCTGAGAGGTACTGAACTCAGTGACAGAGGGTCACTCAGTACTCTGCACCACACTTGGCAGTTAGTTTTCAGAGCCTCTTGGGGAAACCAGAAGAAATCTATTTTACTGAACTACCAGGAGATTATTTTACAAGAAGCATGTTGTGATACTCAGCACATTCAATCATGATAAGCCATATACCAGTGATCTGTGACCCCATATGCTGAACTGAACCCATTGTGTTGGTAGAAGAGGGAGGTCAGCAGCAAAACTTTCCATGGGAAATGATCTGCTTCAAGTGCTGACCAAGTAGAGTGCCTCCATTAAAGCTGCTACCACGTGACAAAAACCCAACTAAGTTTTGCTGTTCATGATTTTCTAGGTTGTCCCAGCCTCTCCTCCTAAGACATTACAGGGTGCCATTGTCTGATACAACATCAGTGTGATTGAGCATGTCCTGAAAGGATTGGGTGAGATCCTGCCCTCTTTGCACAGGGTTTTTCCCTCTGGGTCAAGCTGAAAGGTGCACAGTTGAGTAAGATCAGAAAAATACAGTCCTTTTGTTTTGTATGTAAGAGACTTAATTTCTTTCCACATCAGCGAAACATAACTTAAAAAAGAAAAAAAATCATTATAAAAATTATCAGAAAGCCATATGGAAATTTGAAAGGTACTACTATTTTATGGTCAAACCAGGGTCTTTGAGAAGTTATGGTTGAGTAATTTAGTTAGCTAACTGTAAACCATTTGTTTTACATACAGTATATATTTTTATTTGAAAAATGTGGAAAAAACCAACTGCAACATTTTGTAGTGTGCTAAATTCTTAGGAATAATAGAACAAAAAATTCTGTTAATTTGCACTCTTGAAATTGTTTAAACTCTGATGATTACATGTTGCAACATATGATAATTTCTCATTCTTTATCTTAAAACTCTTGATGGAACTTGCCTGGCTTGCCCCAAAATACTGCTGAGCTGTCTCAGCAGGAGTGGGAATGGACACCCATCAGGCTCCTTCACAGAGCTAAATGCTCTTCCCAGGAAAACAGCCTAGCACTTAGTCTACTTTATCTCTTCCTCTCAGAGGAAACATCTAGAAGGGAGTGAGTGTGGTGCTTCAGTGAAAGGACACAAAAACCTTTGTACCAACAGTCACATATTCTCATCTAAGTTCTTGAAAGGGCAATGGTGACATGAAGATAAATACGACTGCCTATATCACGTGGTCTCTACTTTTATTCTATTCTCTCTAGAACTGACAGTTAAACTAGAGTACTCTATTCTCATCTGCAAAACTATTTTATCACTGTTTAAGTGCCAGATTTCCAGAGCAACAAAATGTCTATGCAGTAAGAGCTTTAGTACAACCACACAAAAATAGCTAATATATTACTCACATGTAAATATTTGCATAACATTCAGATGCTCCATGCATATGTGTGAGCAAAAATCTGGTCCTGAAATCATTCGTATTTTAAGGAAACTTCTCCCAAATATTCTAATGTAATTTCCAGGCAGTATAAATGCTAACTATATTGGGCAGCTTTCCCAGCCTAAGAGAAAAAATAAGTGTTTCTTCATTGAGCCTATGTGATTCCTTAATGTTGATTTCATTTTCTCTGGTAGTCCATAGTTTTCCTCTCTGTTGGCCTCAGCTCCTGAGCCTCCTCTTGTCCATCTCAACTGTGGAAGGGGAAACAGTTTTCCAAGAAAACATATGTATTTCAGAGCAACTTCATTTACTTTCAAGATACAGGCTGAAATACGTATATCTGTCTTCTTTCCATTACTTCAGAGACTTCCACATCCTTAAAGACCTAAACATATGATCTGTACTTCTCTGTCATTTCTTAACACAGTTATGTTAAGACACTCAAATTAGAAGGGAAGAAGGGAGGGAAAATGGAAAGGTGCATAGAAGTCAAGGACTTGGACTATATATCCATGGCTGAATGCACATTGTTCAAATACTACTTGCAGCTCTTTTACCATCAAATTGTAGTTTTTCTGGGATTTTTAGTTTTACAAGAATATAGTCATTTCATGGAATTGATAGGCATTAGCATGATACCATGAGCATTTCTGTCTATCTTATTTATTCTTATTCCCTAACTGCAGCTGATTTTAACACAGATATTTCAGGTAGCAGAGCAAAGTCTGCTTAGCAGTAAGAATTGTAATATATCAGAAGGCACATATAAACACAATCTACAACTGCTCTTGCTATTGTTTGAACTCAAATAGCCTCTAATGGCTATTACATTTCTAGTATCCTCCTTGTATTCTTTGTTGTATAAACATTCAAAAAGAATTTATATTCTATGTAAAGATCACAGATTGCTATACAGGAATAGAAGGTAAAATAAGCACTAGAAGCAAAACAAATCCATGGTTGAAAATATTATCTAATATACATTCTGTCAGTGACATAAGGTTTTCCTTTTTGCAACTGTTTCTTCCATTGACATATATGTGTAAACAAAACGTTGTTCTGAATTGGTAATAGGGTTTTTATTCATTAACGAAACATTCATTGTTATACACTCGTGGATAGCAGCTGGTGGGAGAAAGAAAACTACAACTTACTGCAAAAGGAAAAGAAATGAGGAAGGAAACTGGAGATTAATGAAGAATCTTGTAAAGAAAACCAAGTTGTGGTATTAATAGCTTAATTAATGCAAGATGTCACAGAAGCTTTATCTTATCAGAAAAGCAGATGAGATGCTTATTTTATTTAACTTTAATTAGTTTTTGCCACTATTGTTTTCTTCTTGTCCTAGTTGTGTGTGAGATATACCAAAATATGCCAGAGATCTTTTAGCAACAGGCAAGTTACAGAATTGCTGCTTACTGTGTAAAATTCTGAGCATAGTTCTATCTTTTTCCATATTCATGCCCTAGAATATTTTGAACAAATCTGCTATTAATCCTACAAATTCATGTAGACTTTACTTTTAGGATCTTACTTAATTTCTTTTCTGAGTCACTATCTTGATGAGGGAAACCATCGTTACTTGTTTTCTGCAACAGCCTCCTTAAGACTGAAGAGTTTGTGAAGTTTTTAAAATAGATTAAATGCCTATTTTTATTCATGCTTTAGGGTGGTTTTCAATATTACCTTATTAAGGCAGCATACTGAACTCCCCTTCAGTTGACATAATTCTGTGCTTGGCTCTTTAATGCCTTTTCCTAAGTCCAAAAATCTCATTCTGCATTAATGATTTTTTCTGTTTACACATCTGTAATTAAAACAATATTCTTGTTTTATAATTGAAAGGTCATGTAGCAACTGATTAAAATATAAAGCAATACAATAATACAATACGGATAGTAAAAAGTCTATGGTCTGCTTTTTCTGATGCTCAGCATTGTTTAAAATCAAGTCTACTTTCTCAGTGCAGAGATCTCCAGAGATAACACAATGACCTATAGACTCTACCCTGTGATGTTTTGGGCTGAATCACTTTTCAATGTGCTCTTTCTTCCCTATGTACAGTGTGAACAGCTGTTCCACTGAAGTCTGAATGATAGCTAGGTAGCTCAAAAGCAACTCCAGTGTAGAGGTAAAGAGAATAATGGATAGAATTCAGGAATATGGGTACAAACGAACAGAGAACAGAAAGGAAAAGGTTACACTAAAGTAGATATTGAAATTGAGCTCAGGAAGTGAAAAGGTACAAAATAAAGACAGTCAAAATAAAGTCAGAGAAAGTAGGAAAATCTAGCCAAAAATTAACAGCCTACAATTAAAAGAACAGAAAAAAAGAATGAACAAAAAAGGCAGAGAAAAAAACTATACAAAAATGAGACTAGAAGTCATCTTCATATAAGAGTAGAAGAAACACAGAAAATGAGAAGAAACATAACTTAAATGAGTTATTTATTTTTGCACTCTATGGAGAAAGGTATTTGGATCTGAAGTACAACTAGTTTTGTTGAAGAGGAGAGGAGAGGAGAGGAGAGGAGAGGAGAGGAGAGGAGAGGAGAGGAGAGGAGAGGAGAGGAGAGGAGAGGAGAGGAGAGGAGAGGAGAGGAGAGGAGAGGAGAGGAGAGGAGAGGAGAGGAGAGGAGAGGAGAGGAGAGGAGAGGAGAGGAGAGGAGTTATAACTGTCATTTTAATAAACCAAATCCATGTAATCCCAATTTAAACCAAGACAGAATTCAGATGTATATTTTATTTGATTAACAAAAATCACACTATCTGTCTGAATAATAATAACATTGAAATAACTGGGAAGATGGAAAAGATATTCAGGGAACTGGAGTAAAAGACAGGATAAAATAACAAACATTAAGAAGAGTTGAAGAATTTTTTTGAGTAAAACAATTTGCGAAAGTATTTCACAAAGTAACTCAAGAGAGTTCAGTCTAAATTGTCAGAATTGTTGCAAATTAAATGCAAACTCTATACGTGTAAACAGAAAGGAAGTAAATACTGTGCCTTTAAATAATAAACAGGAAAATGTGTAGACTGAGTTTGTTAATCAAAGTTCAACAGTGGAGAAAAAAATAATTAGGCTAACACAACCTATTTTAAGACATAACTTTTTCTAAATTATACTTAGTTTCAAAATAGTCTTGAAACATTTATGAATGATATGATAACACACAGGACCAGATCATAGATTTTAAAGAACAGTAGAGCTCTGACTGAAAAGAAATACATTTGCTCTCCCTATTTATACTTTTTCTGGTCCGAAATATAAAATAATATTGAAATAGCTTCTACTAAATTAAGAAAACACAGGAAAGTATAGATCTCTGCCAGGAATTCTCAGCATCTGGATCTCACCTCTTATGTAGTAAGGGAATACTTACCTTAGGGAAGTTAATTTTCCCTTATAAAATTGGGGCATGATTGTAAAAGCCAGAAATATAAAATAAGTGAGACAGTTCCCAGTAACTGATGGAATTATAGAAAATCACAATGCCAAGAAAGACAGACATGGAGGCTACAGGATTCTTCCCCTCTTTTTTTTTTTTTTTTTTTTTTTTTTAATAGCTAGTAGCTGAAATAGTATCATTATTCAGATTCTAAGTGTTTTTCAAAAGGATTCTGCTAATCTAAAATGAATATGCTGATAATGTATGTTAAACCCATGTGATTTAGATGCACAGGAGACACACCAGGTTACTTGCTTTCAGTACAAAATGCTAGAGAAATAGATGTTTCTTGTTCTCCGTTAACAAAATATTCTTTTTTTTTTAACTACTAAATAGAATGGTACAGGTTTCTTCAACTCATAGTATATTTTCTACAGTTTGTTGGGCTTTTCATTACAAAGCCATTAGAAAGAGATATTCAATAAATTATCTGGCAATATTTGATATCCTCTAAAAAATAATAAAGTACTCAACACATTAGAGTGAAATAGGTAGGGTTTTATTGAAAGACATTTTTCAATTACATTGAATATTGCATTGTTCTCATATATAACAAGTTTAATATTTTAATCCAAATCTTAATTATGTGCTCTGTAATGAGGTTCACAATAAAAATAAAGCCTGCTTGATCTTCTTTTTTTTTTTCACCTGATTTGTTCCATTGCCCCAGGATAATTCACCCTTCATCAAAAATCTTATGAAAGGCACAGGTGTGTAAAATAATTAAAATGTGATACTAAAAGGTCTTAAGTGCATGAACCATGACAGAACACTCTTGGATATAAATGAGCACCAAGTTCATGGAGAGATTTGTATAGTATCTTTTCATTAGAACAGTAACTGGACTGTACAATCATGGTGATGTGACTAGCTTGTTGTTTTGTCCCTGGAAAGCTCTGACTGTTAATCTCCCTAAATGTTAATTCTTTGAGACAGCCAAGGAGAACCTGATGCAGGGGAAGGGAAGAATCCAGCAAGAAATTCTGTTACCCCTTCATATCATATGACTTACAAACAATGCTGCTAAGAAATAATAATTCTATTTTTCAAAACAGGAAAGTCCTGGAGTCCTACCATGCTTTTAAGATAGTGTTTAAATCTAAGTCACATACCTTCCTTCTCTGACAGAGTTTTAAACAAATTACAGAACTCTTTTTATAAGATATTACCTTATGCTAGTAAGGCATAATTCTTATTAACTACACCTTACGCAAGAATAAATTTCTGAAACCTTTAAAAATGTACGTGACAGGTAAGTTACACAGACTCCAGTATTAAAAATAATTCCTTTTCAATTTAAAAAGTGTGGTCACATCTTTGCTGTAGAAAGAAGTATTTTCTTAAAATTTCAGGTTTGCAGTTAGACAGCATCAATTGTGGCTATATTCATCGGATTTGCCAGACAGCTCATCCATTCTACTCAGCATTCACCAGATCCTGATACTGTTTTGGAGAAGTGGAGAAATTTTAGTAGCATTCTAAGCTAAGTTTTGTCTTTCAATGTAGACTAGGCATCTTCTGTGAAAGCTTTTATTGATGTTGTTACTGAATCTGCATGGAAAGTGGTAAAGAGGACTATATTTTTAGATTATTGAAAAAACTTTGACCTCAGTTACGCAGTGAATTTCTGAAAAAATATATATATTCAATTATAACAGTTGGAATAAAAATAAGATGAAATCAAAGCTTCTTGTCCTTTTAAAAATGTCATTGTAATAAAAACACATTATTCAACTTCTGTTTTACCAGGTCTGTTTTTATAAGATAAAAAATATTTTATATATATATAGAAGTTTAAAGAAATAAGAGGTATATTATTACCATTTTTTAATGATTTGTTTAAATAATAATTTATTAGCAACCAACAATTATAATTACTGACTGTTTTGAAATAGAGTAATTGGTGTAATTAAAAATGTTCAGTCAAAAATGTTCTGTTTTTTTGAGTTTTTCAGTTATATATTACAAATAAGTTTAAAGAGGGCAAATACACAATTATGACAGCTTGCAGGTTGTTTTCAATTTGTAATTTTTTTGTTGTTGTTGTTAAATAATATCTTAAAATTAAGTTTGGTCACTAGTAAGGCTGTCAGAACTTCTCAAGATTGATTGATGTGCTACTACTAGATTTTCTAGCAATAAAATCTGTTCTGCTATAAGCATGCCTTACAGCAATTGAGTCAAATGCCACAAACTGGTGACAAAACTTTACATCTCATGATTTTCTTCTCAATAAGCCCATCTAGACCACAGGTGATAATCTAAATATTATTTTTTTTTTCTGCTTAATAATTCACTTCATTTTCACAGTAGATATCAAACAGTTCTTTCCTGTTTTCTTGAGTTCTAAAGTGATGGAATAAGTAAAGGATTTAAACTATTATGTCCTTGGAAAATATATTATTCAAAGGAAAAAGTATTCTAGAACACAGATTTAAACTCTTCAAAAGTTTTTCTGTAATATTTTCCAAACCTGATGTCAAGATGAGAGGAAGACAAAGGGAATATTGTTTGAAACCTTTTTAAATTCCTTCTGGAGAGAGCTGGAACTGCAGAAGTAATTTACCTGCCTTACATAATTAAATGATGATCAAGCAGCATTCCTGATCTGGCTTTGTAATGAGTGCTTTTTGTGATTTCATGGCATTATGTGGAGTTTAGCAAAATATTCCTGTGAGTTGTGCTCCCAGAAGATGGTACTTAACTGGATTTTAGTTTTAAATTAGCTAGACACCTTTAGGCACAAATTTAACTATTTTGTGACCTTTTTGAATATCAAGAACAAGTTAAAAACTGTGTTCAGACAAAATCTCACTAGTGACCAAAATTAACTTTATGGCATTAAAAAAGGGCATTCTAATCCATTTATTACACCTATAGTTTCTCTTGTGAAGAATCTTAAACAAATAATATCCCTAAGCAAAGGGCTTATACAAAATGAACTGATCCAAAGAAGGAGAAATTTCTGCGGCTAATGAGAACCCAAGGCACGAGTTAAGTTTAGGAAATCATCATGGGGTTTAAAACTATCATTTTAATCAGGAATAAAAAAAAAAAAAAAAAGTGTCAAAATATTTCACTATAACATCATTTTTCCCCCTATCCTTCTGATAATATTAGCACTAAAGTTTAAGCTTGCAATATTTACTTTAGTGTGGGGTAGAAATATTTTACATTGATCTTGTCAGTTTTCTGGAATTTGACTGACTGGCTCTCTTATCCTTTTCTTCTGCCATCCTGTCAAACTTTTAACAGGATTTAAATTACCAGTCTACTAAAATTACAGAATATCTGAAAGGTTAATGCAGTACAGCAAGTGCATAATATATTGTACTTGAAAAGTTTAATGTCTTATTCACGGAACAAGAAATGTAACAAGGACCAAGAATGACAGAGAATTAATCAGTTCTCATGATGATGCTCATAATAAGAGCAAATGGTAACTGAAAACATAATACTTTCAAAATGCTTGGTGAAAATTGAAATTCTGAGCTACTTCTTGCACTTTGGAAGGTGTTGGCTGTTATCATATGAAAACCTGCATGTGCAAAAGAAACTAAAACCAGGCAAAAGCTCAGAATTTTTATAGCTGTTCATTGTAAGTTATGAATCATTCTAACAGTGAGGCCATTGTGGCAGAATTAAAAAAAAAAAAAAACATACTTTTTCGGTGGACATTATTACTGCTAAACACTAATGGAATCTGCATTTTGCTCTGAAAAAGACCCCCAGAAACAACGAATAACTACCATTTTAAAGCAGAAAAGTAGAATAAGTACAAGATTTTTCTGTCATTCCTTCTAAACCTGAATAGATGTTGGTGTGATCCTTCTGCTGAAGATAATAAAATCAGAAATTCTTTACTGAAAACAGGATGTACATAAACCTTGCTGTGTCTTTGTAAAATAGATTAATAAAAACATATTCTGCTTTTAGAAATTATGTAATGTTATTTGAATGAATATGCCACTTTATGCAATGTTGGCCATGAAGTCTAGATGGCAAGGTCCTAGCATCACTTTGACTCTTCCTAGCACAGTCAACTTAAAAATATTCTGTAACTTGTAATAGTGGAATATTTTCAACTATTTTAGTCTAACATATTTTTTTTTGCTCTTTTAGACAGAAAAGGGCGTGACATATGGGGACGCTATTGGTACATAATACTACTATGATTCTATGATTAGATATTGTCTGAAGGGCAAGATTTGGTTGTTTATGTATTCACTTCAAAAACCTGAGAGCAGAAGAGAAAGATCTTTAAATAAGTCCATACCTGTTCTTTGTAATGTAAAAATAGGTTAACAGGTCTTCTTGTTTCTGCTCATCAGTGCTCTAGTGCTGTTGAATGAACTTTTGAAAGATGAATGACACTAAACAATCTAAGAGAGAGACTGGAATTTGAATTCAGACTAAACTCTTTCTCCACGATCCCTGTTGCTTTGACTAGGCTGAACGCTATGGTGAAATCATGAGGGTCCACCTCTTCCTTTGACAGTTTTGTCCCTTTCTTGGAACACTAGGTAGCAAGATGTATACAAGTGGCCTAATTGTGAGTATAGCCTTTATATATGTGAATGGAGAAATATTACTATAAATATTTAGAAGGAAAATTATTTAAGAACCTCAAAAAGTCAATATGCAGGCTTCAAATAGAAGGAATTTACTTACATGATTACTTAAACTACTTAGGGCTGCTGAAAGCAAACAAACAAAAAATCCAACTCACAGGATGCATGTATGAACTTATGTGCATACATGCTTATCAGTCATGAATTCAGCTAGTGAGGCCAATATGAACCCATTGTACCAAATTCTTAGTAGTGTTACTGCAAGAAAAATGTAAATACAGATGAGTCTGCAACTCTTTGCCAACCCTCAAAAGCCCTGCTTCCAATTTTTTTCAAAAAATTATATTACCTATTTTTATTTCATTTTGCTATTTGTCAGAAATATTTACAAGGTGAAGGTACATTTTGTATGCATCAGTTATAACAAAGAAAAGCATATAGGTTCACTGGACTGACATTTTGACTCTCCAATAGCCTGGTAAAAATTAAAAAGAAATACAGCTTGATGCGATAGCTACTAAATTAAATGTTGATGAGATTTGAGGATAAATGTTGGTTTCTAACATATAAAAATATGATAAAAAATTTAATCTCAATTAGAAAAATTATTCACAAAAATAAATATGTTGTCTATAAACAGTAGAGTTATACGGAAAGATTATATTGAAGATATATATATTATATTGAAGATTTAGATTAGATATAAGGAAGACATTCTTTACTACGAGTGTGGTGAGAGACTGGAACTTCAACCATTTACTTTCTGAAGTGTTCTAAGCATTCTTTCTAATATTCTGTACACACACCCAGTCTATACTCGTATCTACAGGCTTTTAAAAAGACATAATTTTAAATACCATTTATTCCAAATTTTGCCAAATTATGAGAAGTGTTATTTTTGATCATCACTGTTAAGAACTATTTTCTAGTGAAGTTGAGCTTGCTGTGACAAGCTCCATTTTCAGAAAATGTTTTCTACAGTAACTAATAAAACTACATCTAAATTCTAAGGTCAGTCTTTGGGAAAAAAATAACACAGGCATGTTTTTCGCTGAAATAAAATTTTTTGCTGTATATATGCTTAACCTCATTTTCATTTCATTTCATGTTCTGAGAAAGAACTGACTGAATTTTTGCACTGGCAAAATGCATTTCTTGCATTGACACTAATGGGGGTAGCCACTAAAGTTTACAAGCTATTAAATGCTCAGACCAAATAATAAAATATTTTTGCTCCTTATTTCTGTACCTTAATTTAATAAAATTTGCTGAACTTTTGCTGCACTGATATCAGGGAGAGTTTTGGCACTGGTGTTAAAGGGACTGAATTTTACTCACTATATCAATTAACTTTCAGAAAAAGTTACTATGTTTTTGGCAAGCTATTTAGTTCTTTAGAAATAAATGAACTGTACATGCAAGCCTTTGGGCCATGAGGACTGTGTGCTAACACAGCTGCATGGAGAAAAATTCAACTTTGCTTCATCGGCAAGAACATTTTCATCATCAGCCTGTTTACCTGCCTCAAGGTGCAGCATGTCCACAGTATGTAAAGGATTGAAAAGAAAATGGCCATCATCATACTGAAGAGAAATAGTCACTGTTTTCACTTAGGCCACTAAGTGAAAAGTCGTTAATAGGGAGTTGCGGTGCATTACCAATTAAAGTGTTATTCTCTCTTTTATTGCTCTTTTTGAGGTTACGCTGCACAAATTAATGCAGAGTCTTTATAAAGACGAGGTATGGTCTTGCTTTTGTGTGAAATGCACTGTAGCACTTGCTGATCATAACAAGATGTTTATCTCTATTTTTGAAACTTATTTATTAACTTGTTTATTTACTGGTATCTCTGTCATATTCTTTTATGCATCCCACTGAAAGAGATTTGCATTCACCTGGACAGTAAGGGCACAAAAATCTCACACATATCTGAGATTTTGTCTGTTTGTCAGTATTAGCAATAACACCCAACCAAGCTGACAGAACTGAGTGATTTTTTTTTCCACTTTGACGTCACATGTATCCAGCCAAGCAGGGAGGAGCCGAAGGAGGATAGTTTCTATTATAGTTTATTGACCAGAAGGGCATAAATCAATTTGTTGACACAGTTACAACTGAAGCTCAGAAAACCATTCTGTTTTAAATAATTAGGAACTCAACTTAGATCTCTTCAGATCTGAGAGAAAGATATATTTTAGAGCAAATAAGTATGCATTTGTAAAGCAAAGATGAATGTAATATAAAATAAATTTTAATATGCACACATTATCATAGTTTTGAACACAAAAATATGTATTTTATAACCTTTTCTCCTTACAAAAGACAGGACTTGCTTCATCCATCAATATATAATGAGGTACACTGACAGAGCCAATTAAACTTTTAATATCCATAAGTAAAATACTACATGACAGATAGCCAACTCAGACAGTGGCAAAGAAGTCTTCTCTTCCCTCAACAGTGACAACAATAGCTCTTAAATTATTCTCTCAGTTTGTCTACATATACACATGATTAATAGACAACCGCTGAAATTCAAAAGTTAGAAATTAGATGTAACTCACATGAAATCCTATGATCTAATGAAAAAAAAGAGAACTTTCCATAGTGCTATCTTGATTGTCTTATAAGACATTAAATGTTGATTGATCCTGGAGCAGCTAGAAGCAGAAAGCAAAAGCTGCAGGTGGTGTAACATTCTAAATTTATAAATAATTTCTACAGGTAGTTTACTCACCTAACCAACAGAAGAAGTGGTTGCTTTAGGACTTACTAAAATATTTTCTCTCTTTTTCTCTAACACTGAAAAGTTTACTTTCCTTTAGACTGTATTAACTCATACATTTCTTCTTTTTTCCTCTGACACAAACACAAATATTAGGTGAAACGAGGAGAAGAGAACCATGGACATGACTAGAAATATAATTGAGAAGAGTAATTTTACTCACAGACTAGAAATAAGTATTAAAATATTTTCTGCTGTACTCCTTATGATACTCGGTATTCACAGTGAGGAATCTTCTTTATAATCTGAAGTAAAATTTTGAAAGACTTCCCTAAAAGAAATCTGAGATTTCATCTGTTACCTGTTAGCTCACACTGCTAGGTGCATACTGCCTTCCACAGCAGTGCCAGAGGAGTGCAAGAAAAGAAATCAAACCTGAAACCTTTTCTATTGTAGGCAAGCTTATTGATTTTGTTTTTTACACAGGCCTAGTGATCCATGGAAAATATACATATTTTAACATTCACATTCTCCACCTGTACTATGGGGAAATGTCAACTGCAGAAAACTTTACAGTATACTGCATTTTCAAAACGAACATCACATATTTTCACTTTTTTTTTTTTCTTTTTTCACTTTTACTTATGGTGTTTGATCCAAAGTAGAGAATTAAACTGCCTCTGAGACACTGGCCACTACAGGGCCTGGGCTGGTTAGACATTAGCACCAAGCAGGGGCAGCTCCATGGTTTGTAATGCCCTCTACCAGTCCAAGGCCATGAACATGAAGAGACCGGGTCCAGGCCAGGTGCATTTCCTCCTTCTGTTCCACACCAAAAGGTGAATAAAGGGTTAGAATGTCTAACTTTATCACATTGCAAAAATCAGACAGGAGACGTGTAGAGAGGCAGATCAAGGAGGGCAATTGATTTTCTTCTGGTTAAGGACAGTCCTGGGACCGTCTGCAGGAAAAAAAAATAATAATAATAGCAATGAAGAAAAAGCAGAGTTTATGTGTGCTTCAGAGTTGTGTACTCCACTCACCTCTATGCCTGGTCTCTGACATAGAAATAAAATACAGTACACTGTACAGTTACAGAGTGGAAAATTAAACCAAGACAGGTTTTAAAACATTATACTCCTCTTTATAGAATACAAACAACAACATCCCATAGACCAGTAAAGAATAACTCTTCAATTGTCTATATATCTACCTTATACCAATGTAGATACATGCTGATTGTGTATCACCCTTAACCATCATGCAGTCATCAGTCAAGGAAGTCTAGGAAATATTTCAGTGGAATTGAACTGAAGATAGCATTAATTGCTGCCTTTAGTTAACTTCTTATCACTTAGAGCAAAAAGCAAGTATATATTGTAATATAGTGAACATATTTCAAATCCATTTCTTTTCCATAGCATTAGATCACATGTGGTTTCCATGTACCCCAAGTGAATTCAAGATAACTACATGGAATTAAGTATCTAAATCACAATACCTGATTAACTCTATTTTTAAAGCCTACTCTACATACACAGAGTATATTTGGTCTATTAATGCATAGTGGAGTAAAGGAAAGTTATCTCCAATTTTATTTGTATACTTTCAGCCCTTCTGAAAGTTAAATATGCATACATGTACCCTATTTACCCCTATACTTTCCTATTCTTTCTTGTATAAATTATGTATGTATAGCCCTATAGGATGAAAAGTGTGCAGTTATGGGATAATAATATACATGCAAAGACAATGCATGCTCTCTTATTTTTATTTTCATTTTTCCCTGTTGACGAATATCCTGACCTACTCCCAGACATCTTATATTTCTAATTTTATTTGTATCCTTAAAGTTGACTTTTTGAGTGAGAGTTTGTATGAGTGCAGAAACAGGATAAGAGAGATTTTGGCTGAGGAAATAAGGGCCATTCTCCAAATAATGAAAGCTATAAACACTCCTTCCCCCCACAGGAGCAAATTCAGCAATTTTGACTAAACCACGCTGACTTTTCTGTCCCTTCCACTGTACCAAGGTCACACAATGTTTCACAAAGAAATCACAACTGTTGAAGCAAAAGATCCCTCATCAATAAGTTAGTTTGGCTATCAGGAACAATATTAGAAACTGAGTTTTCCTGAAAATGACTGTGTTTAGCAAATAAATATTAAACCCTGTATGGCCTGCATTTTCCACATGCCTTTCATATTTTTCCTTTTTAATATATTCTCCAGCTAGAAAAGTATCATCTCTTCAGCCTATAGCTACAAGCTGCTAGTCTGGAACCAAGATTAAATCTAAAAATGTCAAATATAATGAAAAAAGCAGAGGAGGAGACTGGATGGCTTAGTGGGATGGAAATGGTTTATGAAGTCTTTCACCTTTAACTTAGTGATCTGAATAGTCTTCTGTCAGTAATCACTGGGAGTTTTGAGCATTTGATATGTGTTCAGTGATGTATGATAAATAAGTTGTAAAGTCTCAGCAGAGCTCCTCATGACCGGTGTGTACAATACATAAAAACATAGCATCTGATACTGATAGAATTTTATATTGTCATTGGCAATACCAGTAAAGAACAAAAAGGCTGAAGAAGTATACTTTCCTTAAAAGAATGCATGTGTCTATTTCTCTGGGAGATCATTAATACTCACAAATTACTGATATTACTCTTCAGCCATCTTATGCCCTTAATAAATTACATTAAAAAGACTCAGCAGCTGTTTTACATTTAACAAGAATTAAAGAACTATAGAAAATTGTAACAAATATTTATTTTCCTCTGACTGTCTATGTAGTCTATGTAATCTACATAAAAAATAGAGGGGGCCATCTCTGAAATCCAAAATCTGTATAAAATTATTTCCACCATAAAATATAAAAAGATTTACTATAATTTGCAAATATAATATAATAATATACACCATTTATTTCAGAAAAGGTCTTGAAGATCTGAAATATTTTCTGACTTACATATTCCAATTTAATACTTTATAACTTAAGTAGGATTAATGCTCTAAATGTGAGAACAGAGTCTTCAGTTTAAAAAGTAATGCAACCTAAGTATTTCCTAAACAGAAGTCCTTAAGATTTTCAGTTTTATTAAGATCTGGGAAGAATGCATTTCAATATATGACTTTGATACTTCAGCAGAATGAAAATATTTTAAGCAGAATGTACTTGGAACATCTCTTGATTTTATAGAAATTTCTACTGCATTCAGTTGAATTAAAGATTAGAAAATAAGACTGATGTAAGCATAACAACTTTTTACTACTTTCTTAAATGTACCGAATATCAAAGGTATACAAAGATTATCCATTTATTTATGGGTTTTTTTTGCTCTCTATACTAATGCCAGCACTCGTATCTGCCATCTTCCTCAAAGTTTCTTTTGCTAGTTCTCCCAAGATGTCAAACAGAATCATTTTTTATTTATTCTGAAATTTTAAGAGGAAATGTTTAGCACATCTGTAGCATACAAACAGGAAATATTTTGTAGGGAAGACATTAGCGTACTTCCATCAAAAGGATAATGAAGAGACAATTTTTCATTCTTCATATTTTAACAAAGAACAAGTATACTGTGTGCATTCATCCACTTAAAAGTCTATTTGTTTCAGTAATTGAAACAAATCTCTGGATATTATGATAAGCCCAGAGGCCCTCTTAAAGAAATTAACCCTTAAACTGCAGTTCTGTTTTGGTTTATGGTCATACCTGGTGTGTTAAAACAAACAGGAAAATAAATCTGATCTTCTTTCTTATTGACGGCTTCATTTTCATTTAGTTGTGTTTCTTTTTTTGTTTGTTTGTTTGTTTTCTTGTTGTTGTAGTGGTTTATTCTATTTGTTTCTTTGCTTTGTTTTTGTGAGAGTTTAACTTCATGATGGACAAAAAATGCCTCAAGTTCAGGAAGCTCAAAGTACTGTAAACATCTGCAAAAAGAATTTAATGCATGTATTAAACGCAAACCTTAAAATGTATACTTATATATATTTTATTGGAAAATATCATAGGGAATAAATAAAAACATAGAGCTGAACTAATAGCATGCATCCAGAATACTTTCATGCACAATACATCACACAAGGTGACTCAGGTATCTATCATTTACAACTTCCTACACCAAGACTCATATCTGACTTACATAAAATCCTGAGGTGAGTTGTAAAACATGATCAGATGGGGCACATAATTTTTGACAGACGTCATCAGTTTGGAAGTGAAAGTTCAAACTTTATTTTCTTCTCCTTTCTTTTCCTTTTCCCCCTTCCCCCCCCCCCCCCCTTTTTTTTTTCTTATGACTTTTCTTTCCCTTTTTCCATTCTTTTCCTTCTTTCTTCACACATTCATCTCATTATTCTGTCAGTTGGCAGAGAAGAATGTCTTCCTATTTGTTATATTTCTTTCATAAAGTTAGCACCCATTCACTGGCTTCTCCTGAATCTTCCAGGGATATTAAGTGCTCATTCTTCATAGAGTTTCTTTGTCTTATCTATTACTGATTTCATTTATTTACTTATTCTAGAAGATCTGCAGTGTTTTACTCTCAGCACAGTTAATTTTATAATTTTTCTCATGTGTTTAAATTATTTTGTGGTTTACTGTTAAAAACATAAAGGTGTTGACCTTAAGAAAAAACAAAAAGTAGAAAAACAGAAGACTCCCATTAAAGAATGAGCTCTGTTAAACCAAGAGCATTGGTAGGAGGAAAAAAGTTGCTTAATGAAGTTGAAGTAAAGAAAGAAATGCAAGATATTCTTCCTACCCTGAAGAATATTATTAATATATTAAATAGGAAAGTTCCAAGTATTGAGACAACAAGAACAGCTCCTTTTCTTGCAGAACTGGGGTTACTGGTGGATTTTATTTATTTATTTATTTATTTATTTGCTGATCTTTAACATTATCTTTCTTTCAGATTGCATACTATTTTCTAATAGAGATAATAAATATAATTATGCAGTCTGGAAGACATGTACACTAACCAAGTCTGTGAAAAACTTCTGAACTGATAGTTTCTGCAATACCTGTGAGTTACAAGGAACTCTTTTCACTAAATAGAATTAACAGGATGAGGCAGCATAAATACTGTAATAAAATTCATTCCCCTATTAAAAAGGAGGCAGGGCAATCTTCTGAATCAATAAACAAAGTTGAAGTATCAATTATATCATATTGTGATGCCATGGCTAGCCTAGAAAACAAGAGTGAAATATGGAAACTAATTAAAGTTATTTGCATCTATACTAGTGCTTTGCCCACTTGTTACACGGTATTCACTGAAGAAATTAAGGGTAAGTGAAACTGCCAGAAGTAAATATGTTCACATTTGTGTTTGTGATGTTTTTCAGTCCACTAAGCAATAATTTTAAAACATATTATGTTCTTCTTTTGTTTTTCTTCACTCAAACTTACCCGTTGTAGAAAATATTGACTAAGCTTCATTAAATAGAATATTCAGGAATTACTTGACTTGACAGTTTTCAGAATACTTTCTGAAATGAAACAGAAGCAAAGGAAAAGATGATAAGCTCTAACAATCAACTCACTCATTTTCTTATTCCTTCTCTTTTGCATTGTCTCATCATTTCTCTTCCTTTTTTGTCACTGAAGGATTCAGAGATTATTTCATTATTGTGATCTGGAATATTCAAAGACATTACACTGTGCTTTGCATAGAGGAAACTGGACATTTCTGACAGGATATTACTGACAGATCACAGGTATAGATGTGACACTGCACTAGAGCTAGAATTCAACATCCATGTAAAAGTAAAATAAACCAGAAAAACTGGGAATTTGTATCATAACAGTTTAATATTATAATATCTTCTCAATGTATACGTATGTCACTCTGAAAGTAATGACTCCTATTTATTTCCATGGAAACTATAACAGATACAAAGAGCACAGTGACACTGCTTGATAGAACTATGAAACACTATTTTACAACATAGTCATCATTGCTAGCCAGTCTGTGTGGATGAGCTGACCAAGACACCCTTCATTTCATAGTGTGACAGATGTGCATGACTGCCTGGAACATGGCTTGTCTTTCCATCACCAGTGTCATCACCATCACCACTGCTGAAATGCACCACCCATCACCTCACTGTGCTCACATTCACTCTTTGGTCTCCACAAATGTTCAGCAAGTGTTGATGAATGTCAATGTGTGCCATTCTTCCTGCATAGACAATTTAAGTGACACACCATTGTTTCATATCTACTTCCATGTCACATGCCATGTTGTCAGACTGCCCCTCTGCTGCCATCTGTCACATGGCAACAAAATGTAGTGGAATACTAGTGGGAAGGTTCATCCTCTAGTACTGTATCACCAACATCCACCTCTGACACCGTGGGCCAACGTAATAAAATAAGAGGCATTACTGTTGGAGCAGCCCATGTAGAAACAGTTTGTAGTATGTTTAGATTGTGGTATATACATTTAGCTCTTGATCTTCACATGATGGGCTTCAAGCTGATATAGCAGTGCCATCCATACCCCTGCACCTAAGAGAAGGAAAAAATTGAAATACCATTTCAGTGCTGAGTAAACACTTTTGTGTGGCATGACTCCAATATCAGCCCTTCATTTAATGATAACTGTAGCTCTGATGTTCATTCTAAAATCCTTAAATGTACTTAACAACCTGCTTATGCTTGCAGTGTACTGAAGTCACGGGAACAGCCAAATGAAACAGATAAGTGTATTATGCAAAACTGTACTCTGAAATGCATATTCTAGCAGTTAGTATGCATCTGGAGTAAACTTGTAGCAGTTATCCTTGGATTTTATGCATTTTAAATAAAGCACATTTATTTTAATTTAGAAACAGAAAATTTCATGGGAAATCAAAAGGTTGTACAATTGTAGAACAAGCATTATTTGAAAAGGTATGGTCATCTTAAAATTGTAATTAGTATTTCATACATCTAAATTTCTTTCTCTGTTATTTCAATCACCATTCAGCAATTGCAGATATTAAAGCAATCCATTCATATATTAAAATGTTTTTTGACACAGTGATACTATTTTCCCTTTAATCAAAAGAACACTTTCTGAAATGAAAACAAGGAATCAGTCTGTCTTATCCTGAATGTGTAGCAAGACATCTATTTCAATTTATGTCACCTGTTGTACTTCCCATATGTCTATCACCATTGCATTTGCACATGCTACTTTTAAATGGCCAGTTACTATCAAGGACACTGTCAGTCTTGCTTTTTCCATCTGTGAAATATTTTTTAGATAATTTATAGTTTTAGCATAAGTAAAAAGAAGCAAGTCTCTCATTTCTCACTTCCATCTTTTTCTGTTCACATCTTACCACCTCTATAATTTATGCATTCAGATAGAGTAAGTTAAAGTAAGCAGTGCTTTAAAGTTAGGTTCAAATATTATGATCTTTCAACACAGTTATAAAAAAAAAAAAAAAAAAAAAACAACTAAGTTTTTGTCTGTGTATTCCTGCCCTAAAGCAAGTAGATGGAATTTTATTGAATAGTTTTTTGTTTGTTTGTTTGTTTTTCAAAATGAAACAGATTTATGATCTTCACTAAAGGCACTGAGAAGTCTGAAGAAATTAAGGATAAGAAATTAGGTATGTTACCTGGGGCATATATATCTACATGATATATACCTGCAGGAAAACAGTCACAAGCAGTAAGTAGAGAGAATCATGACAACACAGCTTTTGTTTCACAGTTTATGCTTCCCTTTGATAAGAAAGCTGTTGCAGGACAAAACTCTGTCTCTGTTTCTGCCATTCTGCTTGATTTTATACTACAGAAGCTTTGACTTTTACCCCTAAGGCAGAAAACTGTTCCAATACACAAGAGAAAATGTGAATGCTTAAGGGGAAGAACAGCAAGTTCTCTTTCATTAAGAAACTGGCATGCGTATAATATAAATCTCCTGTGGGTTTGCACACATTTTGCTCTCAATGGGACAAAAGCTTGCAAACTTCTTTGGATGAAGATAAGAATTGAACTAAATATCATCAGAGTGCATGCTCATCAGTAGCCATAAAAAGCAAAAATCAAAAAAATTCAAACATTGTATCATGACTTTCCCTTCTATCACCTAAAGCTACTAACTACCAATTCCACAATACTGGGAAAACAAAGAAGCAAAACAAGAACAAAAACTTCTACACTCCAATATTTTATTTGCAAATCATCCATGAATTTGAGAGGTTACTATTATGAAGACAAAGAATAGGGTATATTCCAAAGCATAAAAACAAAAACAAGCCCTTTTAAAACAAACTTTATTCCCTTGACTCCAAAATAAATTCTGATTTCAGTTTCAAGTCTGTAAAATAGCAGACAAATTCTGGTATTCAACTTCAAGAAAAATCATAGTATGGAACTTTTGAGTCAGAACTGACAATTTTTAACAGTTTTTTTTTTTTTTTAAGGCAAATGCTGTGAGTTTTTTTGTTTGCTTGTTGTTTTGTTTTGCTTTGTTTTGATAGTCGGATGTGCTTAAGTAATTTAAACTGAGGTCTTTTATTAAGCAAATAAAGCACTTTAAAAACCCTATGGTTTTGAAGGAATCAACTAAGGATAAAAGTTTCAAAAATATCTGGGAACCAAAGCTCTTTAATGTTCAAAGTTTTCCAAATGTTGCAGATTGTAGAAAATGGTTTTTGAACTCACAATATGAGTTCAAATTTTGTGAATCCTCTACTCTATGAATAATACCATTGCTGCTCTTCAGGGACACCAAATTACAAAACATGCTTGTCTATTCAGGGAAGTACAAGTTATGCAAACAATGAAGAATACCAAGAAGGCAAACTTTATGTGCTGTAGTTTTTCCCTCCAGAAACGTTGAAAGTCCCAGGCTTGTCACCAGTTACCTTAGGGATGAAATAGCCACTGAAGTGACAGGGCAATTAATTATCCTGTTGTTGGAAGAAAGTGTTGGGGGAAAATACACTACATTATCTGAAGTGGTGAGACAAGACTTTTTTTAAGCATTTTCTATTCTAGTATAAGATGCCATATTTTCTTCATATATTAAGGCCAGGGTGCAGCAACTAGATTTACACAGGAGACATTTGTTATTACTTATTCAAACCAAATACCTGTAGTGGTCTAACATCTACAGCAGAATTGTATCACAGTATGTAAATAGACTCCAAGGAGATGTTTCAAGGGAACACCTTGCACAACCAGAAAATATTTTCTTTCGCTGATATTGGAAAGTCAAGCTTGAGCTTATGAGTCACAAAGGGAAAACAATGACTTAGCACTTCACTGGGGACAAAGCAAACAAAACCCTTACAATAAAGAATCTAAGCCTGGTGGAAATTACTGACATGAATCAACCATTGCTCAGCAAGAGCTTCTATAACTTTAATCAAGTCCTGAGGAAACCTGACTTGTTGAAAGTTATCTCTCCAGCCTTAACTTGCATGGAACTAATTTTGCATTCTTGAATGCTGAGCATACCACAGCCATGAAGGCTTTAAGTAAAAATTGCAGATAACCAAAGAATGGCTTGCAAAGGACCTTGAAGACCATCTAGTTCCAACTCCACTCCACGGGCAGTGTTGTAACCCACTACTAGATCATGCAGATATGTGTATTTATGCAGTAAAGCAATATCAATAAAAAACTCTTTATATATATATATATATAATAAATATTTATATTTATATTTATATTTTTAATACCACTATAGTGACCTATGCATATCTTCTTATTTTCTTGGCTTTTATACTATTCCTAAAAACTACCACAATTCCTAAGAATTTTTCTTACAGCTTTTAACCTCCTGTTAAATGTTATGGATACTAAATTACTGCCTGGATATTTAGAGACTTAAATTAAGAAAATGGAGAAGATAGACTGACTTTTTTTTTCTCCACTGTAAAATGAATACATCCCTAAGAATCTCAAGTTGTTCACTGAGACAGGAAAAACAATTTAAAGGATGTAATTGGTTGAGCTCTTGACTGCATTTGTAATTTCTTACACATACTTTTCAACTTTCCTAAATTGTCAGAAACCAAGCTGAACCTTTAGCACCTAGCAGTAGTGCTGTCTTTAAATCTAGTCAAAACAGGTGTTTGCTGATTATAAACTATCGCTGTGGGGATATCACTCATTCACACATGTAACACTGCACTGCTCCCTCCCTATTTTTATAGTTCAGAGAGATGTGGAGAAAAGATAATCTAAGAGCAACCAAACACTGGTAGTGAGGAGATTGAAGGGATGTGTGGCCATTATCTTAGGGATCATCTTTTCCTTAGCATCAGCAGTCACTGTTATTCCACTCATCTTCCTTGATCATAGATGACTCCCTACTTGACAGTGCAATTTGCCACCAGTCTAGATTGGCTTGTCTGCCTACAGAAATCTGGGATTCAGGGATAAAAGAAGGGTGATTTTCTGCACAGTGTTGGGAAAGCATGTGGATATAAGAAAGGGACCTTGCATCTGAAAATCATGCAGGTGTAATAGGGAATAAGAAAGGAATAAGTCTGTTACTGAGGTAAAAGGGAGAAAAAACGATCTCTAGCTACTTGGAGCACTCCAAATTTCAAACAACATTTTTTTCCCACCTTTATTCCTTCAAATTACTGACTTCTCCTTGGTCCCCGCTTCAGACTTCAAAACCCCAGACCTTATTTTTCCAAGGTCTTATTGTGGGACTTTTCCAGTCTCTATCCCAGTATTTCCAAACTCCCAAACTCCTTTGAGTCTACCTAGTGGCTCTCTCTCATCTTGTCTCTGTTTTCTACCTCAGACCACTTATTGTCACAAAATTAAATTTTGCCAGCATGTGGACACATCATTTTATATTGACTCCTGGGACAGTAGAATTCAACTTTGGTTACTGCTGAAAAGCTTGAGGCCTTCTGTAGTTAGAAAATACCAAATGACATACAGCAATTTAATTTTAAGAGCATACAGTGGCAGTGAAGTGGAAATTTCATCAAAATACAGCTGGTTCAAGACAAGTAGGTATAGCACGAGTGGATCAGGAATTCCTTGTGAAAGGAAGAAGGGCTCTCATCTTTGCTGTTATCAGAGCAGTTAAGCTTACGAAGAAAGAGTTTATGAAAGTAAGCTGGAAGGCTGTGATGTCTTTGCTCAATGTAGTAAATTTTGAATAAGGTGATATTAGACTTTACTGACTATGGGCCTGACCATAAGTCTTAATATTAAATGTTAGATGCTGCTAACTACAACTAGCTACACCTCCGGAAACCCATTTCAAAGCTCCACAAAACTGACCAAAGACACATTGAACTTAATTATTTCTTGGTATCCTATTGTTGTTAACACTATTAATGGTTTTCATGACACTAAGTAATAGGAGTACTCATACAAGCTCTAAACATAAACTTTATAAAATTCATTATCTCCGTTTTATGGCAGAGGGAACTGAGTCACAAAAGCTGAATGTCTCAGACAGAGAAGGCATCTTATAGAAATAGTCTGCCTGGTAAATTCAGGGTTTTATTTCCAGTTCAAATCTAGTAGGGAAGAACATTTCTACAAGCAGTTCTGCATAAGTTGCTGAGCCAAGGTATAGAAAGTGGGAACTGACAATCTGATTGAAAGCTGAGTAATGTTAAGCCTACTCAGATAATTTTCTCTGAAGTTCTGTAGGTAAATTATCTTGAACTTTGTCTATATTATTGCATAGATACTCTAAATGTTCTGAATATATGTTCAGAATACATGTTCAGCATCTTCTGGAAAATAATTACTCCTTTGTCTTAGACTAACATCAAAAATCAAGAAGATGGTTTTTAGTCTAAATTAAATATGATTTTTCTTATTCAACTTGAAGGTAAAATATGTGGATTTCTTTTCTGTTTTAGGATATGGGTTTTTTTTCTTAGTAATTAAATAAGCATCTAGTGTTCCAAATAAAACACTGAAAAATATCTGACACAGTGGAAAACATTGTTTACAGTTCAGAACGTTGAGTACATACTGAAGTAACTGTTCAACCTTGCTTTGGATTACTGGAAGAAATAGAAATAAAATGAGAAAACATTTTATGGCTTTATATTAATTGCAACTCCAGGATGGTCTTACCGTGATCAAAATAAGGTCAGTCTGATGGAATTTGTAGATAGGTAATATTGAAAACATATTTCAAGCTTCATTTTATGTCAAGGTACAAAAATCAAATTTTAGATCAATGGCATAATAAAATAGTACAAAGTAGTTGATGAAAGCTAACTTGGTTTCAACACAAGAATTCATAATGATAAACATATCTCTCATTTCCACATCTGTCATCCATTTTTAAAGCCAATAAATCATTTAAATGTGGATTTAACTGTGCCTACAAGCAGTTACAGGAACATGTGCTGCACTGAAGAACTTTAACAATGATGCACTTTTTTGAATTCAGAATGATAAAAAATGGATTAGACAGTTAATTTATGCTCACATAATTACTTTGCACAAATACAACTCATAGCAAAACAACCGTTTTTTCATTTTTTCTTTTTTTCAGCTTTTTCTTACTGCAATTTTTATTTTCTAGAGGCTAGAAGCTGCTTAATAGACACTGTATTTCTGTAGGAATGAAAAAATGATTCAGAACAAATTATGTCCAAAGAAGCAAAATCCTCAAATCTGAGAGAAGAAAGCAGACATCTGTGAACTGGATTGGACTGTAACTGGAATAGTGTAGGTTGAGCTGCAGGTACCACCAAAACTTGTTGCATCCTCAGCACAGTTTGGGGTCTGTGAGGCATAGCAGGAATGTTGGCAGCCCAGCCTTTAATGAAAACAGACAAACACCCAGCGGAAGAGACTCAATTACCTTGCCAAAGCCCCCACGTGAATACACGAGGTGGATGCTGGGCTGATCTTTGGTATTTTTTTTCCTTCTGATAAAGGACTCGAAGAATGGAAAAGGGGCTCTGGAAGAAAGGAAAAAGAAGGGAATGGGGGGAAGTTAAAAGCCTTATATGATTTTAAGTCTTAATTATAAATTGAAGAAAGCTCAGGGAAGGTCAGAAGGATGACAAATTCCAGCAAACACAAGCAGATTCTGATTTCATTACTAAGCTTTGCATAACCTTGATAAGAGAGGTCATTAGAGAGGGAGTCATCAGTAAATTCACCTTATGAATCCTTTCTTAAAATCTTCTATTCATGTAATCTAGTGAGTCAGTCTTTCACATTGTTATATGTACGTCTAAGAGAAACTCCTTAGAAGTTATCCAGAATTATACTACATTTTTTGAATAATGTGACAGTGAATCCAAAGTGGAAATTTCTTTCACTAATTTAATATAAATATTTAATATTTTTTCAGTACAATAGCTGTATTTATTTTTAACTTGCAGTGATTGAGTTTTTAACTATTTTAACATGTTATTCTTATGAATCATGAAGTCAGTCTAAGCATTATAAACAACACTGTAGACAGTATTCATCACTGTTAAGAGCTAGTGGAAAAAATCCCACAATCTCTCTAGTTGTTATAATAATGATGTTGGTTTCCTGTTCACTACAACAGTAATTAATGAAGAATTTGGCTGAACTGCACATACCAGGCAGCTAAGGTAATACTTCATGTACACATTTCACTACTGCATAACACACAATGCAGGGTTTGTTTTCTTATTTCTTACTTTGAAAATCAATCAGGTCACTAAGTAACAAAATTTTGAGCTATAGCTATTAGTACTTTGCTGAAAATATTTTTAATTTCATGAATTCTTCTACTAGTGCTGTCCATCTGAGATAGTGAAAATTTCATTGCAGTTTCTGAATACACTATATGCATAACAAATGAACAATCAATTAAGCATATATATTTTTTTCTCATTCTTTTTGTCCTAGCCTAGAACAAACTGACAAATTAAAAGAGAAAATACTTTCTCTTACTCACATGGTATCGTCATGACTTCCAGCTGTGACATTTGCTTGGAGACTGAGGACTTCAGAATCCAGACTTTAATTTGTTTCTAATATCCATTTGCACGTTTAGCAAAACCATATACTTAAAACACTGAATCTAACTATTTGAGAAACAAACCTTTAAAAGGGAGACTAACATTAACTTTGGCTGACTGATCAAGAGCAAATATGAATGACTTTGGGGCTTTCTGTTCAAATGAGATCAAACCCGATTTTCATCTTGTGTAATTAATTTATATTTCTGTTGTGCAGCCACAGAGCTCCTCTATATCCACATTTCTGTCTTGTCATGGCAAGTGGTCACACTGGTAAGGAAGGGCTCCAGGAATTATATTCTTTCCTTGCATGCCTACGGATTGCATGATATGATTAGTAAATACTTCACCCTTCAACAGCTAAATGCCAGAGACAGTCACATGCTGAGACTGGCAAACTTGGAAAGAACAGTCTCCATTTCAACAACTTAATAGTCACTGTAATAATATTCATATATTTATAAGGAGGAAACTTAAAAAAACTCATGTATATCTATGTCTTCAGCATTAAATACAGATACAGAAAGATTCCTGTTCAATATTCTGGACTTTTTTTTCTTTAAAAATATACTATTAATAAGCAAAGCTGCCAATTATTTTGAGTATCTGACAGCAGCCTGAATTTAAGATAAACTAATCAGTTTCCAGGAGCAGCCACCCACAAGATCCAATCAAATATTTTCTCAGATACAGTAGGGAAAGCAAGAACCATATTAAATGTATTGAGAAGAAGCAAGGTCAACTTAAGTGGACTTATTAACACTTAGAGTTAAAAGCAGTTACAATTTATTTCAGAGTAGATTTATCTGTGGCCAGAACAAATCATGAGTACATGCAATACAGATAAGCCCAGATAAACCCTGTCTACCAGCAGAATTCACTCAAAGTATTGAAATAATAATTAAGGTCATGTGAGGTTTGAATTCAATTATGCATGTATGTTTTTAGTACAACCAATATAAAAAATTTACATCTAGAAGAGAAAGCAAAACATAAGACAATCTTCTAAGTGCACAATATCATTAAACTCTTTCCATGTGACTTTGTAGCTTGTCTGATGCATACCCTGGTCCAAGTTCCTTGTGTTGTAAAAATCTGGTCTTTGTGAGCTTCTTTTCAGTTTATTCCTCAGTTGTTATTGCACTGTTTAGGATGGGTTGAATACAAAACATACTTTGCATGAAAGAAAATTATGTTTTTAAAGTAACTTCCCCATTTTAGACCACAGTTAAATAGAGAACAAAATCCCATGTCAAGCTTCTTCAATAACATAATGCAAATGTGCTTTTAAGGAGTTGTTGGTGATGAGAATACTTTACAAATACATATGTTCTGTCACTGTGCCAAAAGTAGCAGCTCATTTCATTTTCAACTCTTCTCCACTGTAAATGCACACGTTTACAGGCATGTCTAAGTGGTCTGTGAACTATCAGTCCCACATCAAGAAACCCCACTTCACATAAAATTATTCAATTTATTTGTAATAGAGTACGTGCCATGTCCAGTCATGCTGGAACTCCCTCTTTCCTCTTCTTATTTCCCTTTCCAATGTCTCTCCTCTCCACCATCTGGAAGGAAGGTTTGCCCAAAGCAAATGGAGCAGCTGCTCCACAGCAAAGCTGGAAAGTGGTGAGTCAGAGTTTGGCATCTTGTTCCTTGCCACTACCCAGCACAGGCAGCAACAGCTCTTCTGCTAGGCATCAGGCATTCATCATGCAGAAAGACATTTGGGTGGAGGTGTGGGGGACACTGTGCTGCAGGAGGTATTCAAAGATAATCATTACTATATTGTAGTACCAGCTATGTTGTCTAGAAAGCTCAATGGAAAGGAGTTGACTTTAGTCCTCTGACCAAGTATTTCAAGAGGGACATTTTTTTCCCAATGGCTTTAATTGTCAAAAGGGATGTGAATAATGCAGCAGCATCTCCTAGTGTTTATGTTGTTTTTAAATATAAGTAATCTGATTTTAGTTTGTTGTTTTATTTCAGAACTTAACTAGAGCTTTTTGTATGCTGCTGCTAAACTTGCTTTCCTTGCACTGTCCCTACATCTACCTTCTGAAAAGCTCTTTAACTCTCTTTTAAAAGGAAGAGGTGATGTTTCCATCCTACTCTGATGTAAATTAATATAACGCACTTTCACACTGTTTGCTTGCATTACTAATTTAATATTTAAGGAAAAGAAAAGAGGATAGTCTGTTTACTATGTTTTACTTTTCTACTGACATTTCTATATTTCTATATATATGCATATATAGAAATACATATATATATTTATATTTTTTCTATGTGTAGAAAATATTATCTACAGGAAAACACTTCACATTTAAAGGAGAAGAAACAAAAAGTCCATTATATTGACCAAGAAAAAACTTAAAATAATGGAAAAAATAACGTACCACAACAGAAGAAGTCTGAAAAGTGCCGGCCCTGCACTACTTTGTCTGTTCCAATGAAGTTGGAACATGAAACATGTCTTTCATTCTCATTCACCAACATGAAGTTGGTGAATGAGAATGGAAGACAGGCCATGTAGGTGGTATTAGGAGTAGCAATCCAATATCACAAGAAAATTAAGAGGTCTAAGGAAATGTTCAGATGTTTAATAGTGGAAAGCTAAGTCTGGAATCAGGAAGCTTGCTGAAGTTTAGAATGTAAGATATTACTTGCATGTTCAAAATTTCCACTGACTTTAATGGGAACTTTTTATGTGTAAGAGATGTAAGCAGCTAAGATGTGAATTTACTCGTTCGGGGTAAACACAAGAGACTGGGAAAGCTCCTGTTGTTCTTTGCAGAGGACAGAAGCTGGTGAGTCGTAGTTCATGCAGTGAGTCTCCTCCCTTTGAAGGTAAGAATCAACTTATTCCAAAAGAAGAGCACACATTGTTGTGGTTCTCCTGTCTCAGACCACCACCATCTTACCTTGTTGAGGAAGAACCACACCACATCTATACATGGTCCAAAACATTTGGAACAAGTTGTGAAACAAGTGCAATATTTGATCAGCAATAGACTATCTTATAATTTCTCTTTCATCTGCACAGTTTTGCAGATTTGCTATGTGAACATAGAATTGAAGTTATTCACTCTAATATACGATTTTGATCAATTGATAATCTCACTTGTAAAATGCTAATTCTAAAAAGCAGTACAAATTCACAGTATCTTACACACGTATTTGTGTTTATTTATTTCCTACCAACGTGGAGGTTTTGCTTTGTTAAAAGTTCTTCTTACAGTACCAAACCCTGGCTTCATCACGTTTCAACTCTTAGTTTCAGCAGTATTTTTTTACTCTAGTTGAAAATATATGTCACTTAGAGTTATAGCCAATTTCTTAAGTTATCCAACAAGTATTTTCCAAAAGATTCTTCTAATTTTGATTAAACAGAAAAAATTACTATGATTGTTTTAAATGTTATTATTTTTGTCACTAGTAGTAATTTGCTAGTTTATAAAATTTTCTTAAAAATCAAATGAAGACTCTCCCCTTCTTTCAAAATGAATTCTATAACAAGGACTGAAGTTCTAAACACAAGAGCAACTGAATGCCTCAGCCAGGGACTCTGTGCTACTTGACAGAAGAAACTGAGGAAGGCCAAAAATGGGCAATTTGATATGGATATTAATTTATCCTGATACTTTCCATTATAAAATGCTAGTTTTAGTACTTTCCAACTTGCCAATTGGTAGATCTTTGTGCTCAAATGTTTCTTATTGTCTACTTAAAGGTATCTAAAATGTGTTAGCTTCTTCTTTTTTTTTTTTTTTTTTTTTTGCCAAAACAATCTTCTTTCTGAGAAAGAAGCAAGGAGTATGTTTTTTCTCATGATAATGAATCAGAAGGGAGGGGGTAGGGAGGAAGATGTTAAGGGAAGTTATTTAAATAGTTAACATAATTTGAAGCTGCAGACTGATATTTGGCAGCTGGAGATAACAATGTGGGATGAAAAATTAAAATTTAGCTTTTTTTGCGACTGTAAATTATATGGTTTGGGAAAAAAAAGAAAAGTAAATATGTTCAACAGAGATTTCTATGGCTTAAGCACAGAATATTAATCAAGAAGGGAGGGAAGGAGTTCCACTTTGGACTAGGTAACCTTACTGTTGTGTATGCAGATACGTGATATTTTAAACCAATCATAAGGAAAAAAAGTCAAGCAGTCTGTTGAGCCCAGCAGCATAAACACCTATTAGAGCTATAAAGGGGCAAAGGACAGAAGAGTGGCAAACAAGTACAGCAAGAAAGGGTATCCAAGGATTCAGCTACTGGGAGACTGAGATTCTGCAACAATAAAAGAGGGGAAAAGATGAGATTCATATTGGGGAATGAGAAATATTAGGAATAAAAATTGTAATTGACATGATAGAGAGAATGGGTCTTAGATGAGAACCCAAGGCTTTGGAAGAGAACAAGACCAACTGAAAAAAAAGGGGGGTTGAAGAATTGGCAGAAGAATATGTGGTGATAAAAACATACTGTATCCTTGAACTTGGAAAGGATCCCAGTGGTCATGAACCACTCCACTGCAGTATTACCTCAAGTATCAGACATCTGTAAAGCAATTCAGTATTTCCACACAGGTATCAGTTTTATTCATAAATGTGTGGGAGACTTTTTCAATGATATGTAACAGTAATGTTATAATCCATGTTTGGTAATAATTCAATAAAAACTTGTTGAGTAATCTTAGTTGTGCAACCCCAATGTGCGCATATTAAGAAAAGTTGCATAATAATATGCCACCCTTTTTCCTTCAGAAAGTGTACCTAAGTAAACTTAGTTTCCTGAGATGAGATGCTTCTCAGACTGTAACAAGTTTGTGCAGTAAACATTCCATTGTCTAGATCCTCCATTTGCTCCAGCAATTGGTAAGTGTGGTGTGATCGAAGCAAAGGCTGTATGGAAAAAATATTTATATATATATATCTTAATGACTAACTCAGTCACTGCAACCTTGGAGAACAGAGTAAGACTCTGTTAACCTTTTGCAGGTGGCCACAAACTGTTTCTCAATTTCTGATTGCCTGATTTGAGGTATGGGCCTGCTTGCAGAAGTATTCTTGAACTCCCTCAGTGGCAGCTGAAGGTAAAAGGAGAAGAAATTTGAATACAGCAGGTACTAGATAATGTCAGCTTCTGTAAAAAATATGTCCTGTTAATACTTAACATGGACAATTGAAACTTCAGTCTTCAAAGATGCTCACAATCTATCAGCCTTTTTTTTTCCATTTGTAATTGGCCCAGACTATAATAAAAATAACATGGTTTATCATGGTGGAGAACTAAGGATTCAATTTTATTCTTTGCATGTATTTTATGGTAAAATTATCACAAAGAGTGGCAAATATAACTGCTAAGATATACCTGGTTTTCTTCCTTCATCTTCTTCCTAGAAAGGGAAATGTCTGATGTGTTTTATTCTGAATTTTTAAAACTTTCTGAATATTTGTATATGTTTATTTGCTTTAGAAAAAACATGATCAAACAGGAGACAGTGAAGAGCTGAAGGTGATTTTGCATTCTTCAGGGTGTCCACAGTCTAAGATGGACCTGAGGACATCTGTCTCCAATGTAAAGAAAGTTTTGTTTTCCACAGCCAATTGGCTCAATTTGTAGCACCCATAAGTTCACAGTGTGTTTTACAGCTACAGTATACATAATGGTGTCTGTGAAATCCTCCTCTCTGTTCTCCCCTTTCCCTTTTCTCCATAGACTGCCACAGTCTGTACAGCCCATGTGGTTTCTTTCCCATATAAGTGAGGGCACTGCAGAAGAAAGGAGTTTTAGTTTGATGATGAAAAGCAGTTTTATTCTGCATCCCAGGTACAAACCATGGAGATCCTTAAGAGAAAGACTGCATGTGCGGGAGGGCAGTGCAGGGGTCAGCCTCAGCAAGCTGCACTCTTGAACAAGACATGCAATGCATGAGCCTCTATAAATTTGAAAATTGAGTCTGAAGTGCTACAGTCTTTGAGTCTGCATCCATGGCACTGCATCTGGTTCATGTGGAAGAGAGAGAAGATGATTATTCCAGGACAGGCTAAATGTTGGAAAAGGTAATCTTGAGATTTTTATATATTTTTTTAATTTATTTATAATTCCTGCAGAGAGAAAAGAAGGTAAAAATTAAGATAAAGTAACAAAGATCAATGGACAACTCTGGAAGCTGATGCTATGAGGAAAATTTAGACAGGTTTGTCATATGGAAAATATTTTCTTGGTGGATTTCTTCTGTTGGTTTTATCTTTCTCAAGTTCTGGCCAACACAGATGATAACTAAATCATGAGACTAAAAAACACTGTGAATCCTGGAATAAGCCATTTTAACATCCATCATCTGTTTTTATAGAGTGGAGTTTTAGTAGAGCAGCAAGAAACCAAATAAAATAAAAGTGAATGACAATGCAGACAATGAGTAAAAGAACACCGCAGACTAGAGAAAATTTGAGAAATATATGATTCACATCTTAAATATAATAATGTACTAGTTACCAAATAATTAATTGTGATAACTATAAATAAAAGCGGCTGAAAAATAGTTAAAATTTAAAATTAAATTAATTGCAACTGATTTTTTGTATATTGCTACAAACAAAATAAATATTTAAGTTCCAGCATAAGAAATTCAAACAACATTGGGATACTTGCAATACTGATATAAGACAACAAAGAGATAACAAGAATAAAGTGAAGAAAACAAGAGAGGTACATAGCTCTCAAAGCAGCCATTTTTTTTTCAGATCAAGATATAAGGTAAGTCTGTGAGAATAATGCTATAGCTTTAGAACGTTACAAAGTTAAAGAAGTGAGCAAGAATAATGTAGATGAACTACCATTTTGATCTTTTAGAAAAGATGGAAATATTTTGAAAAATATGAAAGAATACATAAATAAATGCATTTAGTAGTTTAGGGTTAGGGAATGACTGTCTAAACTCAAAATTAGTTAGCTCCTACAAAATACTTTTAACTCCATAAATGAGAAGCAAGTTGAAGTGAAAACATTTTATAGTGAGGATAAGCATGAGGGCTACTCCAAAAGTAATCCCTCCTATTTTATTATCTCAGCCTATGATGTCAGGAGTGGATTATTGGTGGTACGGCAGTAGAGACTGAACCTTCCCACCAATGCCCTGTTACATTTTGTTGCCATTTGACAGATGGCAGCAGAGGCTGACAAAATGGTGTCTGACATGGAAGTATGTACAAAGAAAAGGTGTGTCACTGAATTACTCCATGTGGAGAAAAATTGCACCCATTGACATTCATTGACACTTGCTGTACATTTAAGGAGGCCAAACAGTGGATGTCAGCACAGAGGCAGTGGGTGGTGTGTTTCAGCAGTAGTGACAGCAATGTGAAAGACAAGACATGTTCCAGATGGCCATGTAGATTTGTATGAGAGCAGCATATGAATTCTTATTCATTGTTGGCAAAAAAATGTATAGTTCATGTTGGTGACTACAATGAAAAACAGTGTTCTGTAGCTGAGAATTTGCTCTGTCAAGTAGCGTTATTGTCCTCTTTGATCTGTTGTAGTTTTCATGGAAATAAATAAGAGACATTACTTTTAGAGAGATCTATGTATCAGAAAGGTATCACATGTGACATTATGGTGAACTTCTATTTTCAGTGAGGTTAGAGAAAAGATATGGGGTACAAATTATCAGACAATAAAAAAAAACAAACAAGCAAGCAAACAAACAAACAATTAACTTCTTCATCTGTGAAAACTGAGATTATGAACATTCCAGAACTCCAGCTATACTGGCACAGTGTTTATAGCTCCTCTACAGAAGAACTAAATCCATCAAGTTTTAACAAATATCATGCAACATGAAACCATTCAAAGAGCATATATTAAAGGAAGTAAACTTCCTTTACCTTCCTTATCATCATAAGGATGATCCATATGAGTATGAATCTGTGAGACTTCTCCGAGTTCCATTTTGCAACAGAAAAGAAACAGAAATAAAGGGAAAACATGATAAAATAAAGCCAAGGTTTGACAGACAGATTGTGTCAGACTAACCTCATCCTTCATTGAGGAGAGAAAGGAGATTGGTCCAATCTATAATTAATCTCCCTGGAAGCCAGGAGAGCATTTGATGTTTATTAGGATATTATTAGTCGAACCAGAAAATTATAGTTTATGAATAATTTAAATAATTGAACTGTATATCACCTATTCATAAATTTTATATCTTCTATTATCTAATTATATCTAATATTATACCTAATATATCTAAATAGTATATCCATAGTGCAAAGCATTAGTAATTACTTGCACACCACTCTTTAACAAGCGACTTTTAGAATTGATTGATAAAGTCCACAAATTGGATTTAATATCTTATAATAGGCAGAAGAAACTGTAGCTCAGGTTACTTACTTGTGTGCATTGGTTTAATATAGCATAGCATCAACAGGGAACACTGGTCAAGTTTTTTCTGTCACAGTCCAAGCAACTTTTTCAAATGAAGGACTATTTGTTTAATACATTTGAGATATTAATGTGTGTACATATATATTTAAAGGTATAGATATAGGTATTTTTGCAGACATAAGTTTCATAGGATTACCCATGATTTCGTAAGCTTTGCTGCAGATATAAAAATGATAAAATGTCAGGTATTTTTGGACCATATTATTTGTTCACTACAAACTATTTCATCTCACTGCAAATGCATTCCAACAGTTTAAGAACATTTGGAAAAAGAGAAAAGAAAAAGAAAACCCTTAATCTGGCAAGCAAGCCATTGTGTAAATCACTTTTGGTGATTTCTATGGTAATTTTTTACATATACATCTCTCCAGTTAAATGAGATAGCACTTTTCTGCAGTAAAATGGTGATTATCAAATATAGTCTATTCTTTAGAAGAAGGCATGCTTCTTTGTTATAGAAGATAAGACACATGTTAAAGAACTCTAACGTAACTAAGCCTCATAAACAGGTCACTCATTTATATAAACTGTAATAGTGACTTCCAAAGCACCCTAGTAAAGCTAGATGCCCAGTTAATTTTAATGAGTATTACGTTTACAACTCCCTTAGGCAGCTTTCAAAATGTCAATGTATAATTACAAGCAGCTTGGACCAACACCCACTGAATTTAATAGGAAGTCTCCCATAGATTTCAATGAGTTCTTGGATCATTGGCTTTACTTTTGTCTTAAATGTTTCTACAGGATTTTGATAATAAATACCATGTACCTTAGAAACACTACATTGCAAAGAATATCTTCATATTTCAGTGTGTTGCACTGCTTACAAAATACAGTAAAAATGGACTGTAGCAAGTTATACAATTTTAGAAATATTATTAAATTTAGGGAGAAATAAAACATTAAAAGCAAATTAAAGTAATTCTATTACAGAGCTGATCGAGGCTGTTTTAGAAAATTGTTTAAGGTGAAAGAAAGCAAATGAACCAAAACAGAAAGTTCTACAAAGAATGGCTGACTTTGAAGAGCATAACTGTTGGTAAGGAATGTTTTTATTAAATTTTGAAATGGTCAGGATAGTTCCTGTCAGCGTCTGCTAAGTAATAAATACTGCTTTTAGTTTATTCTCCTTGGAATGTTAAAGTAATTATAGAAACAAAGATAATTCATAAGAGTTTTTTGAAATAATTCATTCTTTTTCCAAACAGAAAACATTTTCCTATCTTTGAGTTGATGAAAATGTGTAAAGTTTCAGCTTAGCATGGTAGAGGAAAACAGATTTCCTGTGTAGCACTCTTCAGAAGTTTAAAAGTATCTACCTGTTACTGAACTGTATTTTTGCAGTACACGTTTGCCTTTCCCATCCCAGATATTCAGGTATCATTTTGCTACAGATGCACTAAATGCCTTAGGCACGAGTTGTTGGCAGTCACAGACAATGAAAACAAAGGTGATTATACCATGGAGCTCCTTGTGAGACAGCAATCCAAGCAGGTGGCTTAGCCCCAGGAACACATAATAAAAGCATGACACATGGTTTATCACTGTGCTGTAACCAAATGCTGGTAGCCAAATGTACAGACCCAAACAAGGAGTTCAAAGGCAGGAGAGTGTTTCACCCACTTTTGAAGGAGAGAGTGGAGTGAAAAAAAAAAAAAAAAAAAAAAAAAAAAGCAGGCCATGGAGTGAAAATAGAACAAGAAATAGTGACATACATTTGATATTGGAATATATTCTAGAAGATGAGTCATAAATCTCATACAGCCACTGTGAAAAAAACACTAAATGTTGGAAATTAGCTGATATGATGCCACGGAGGGGAGCTAAGGAGAAAGTATCTTCTGGTGCTCTCCCTCTGAAACTGGTAATTCTGAGAGCAGAAGCTCAGTTCAAACCAAGAATGTAACTCAGACAAATGTTAAGATCTCTTAAACCTCTGCCTTATTATTAGCTCTGGCTTATAATTAGGTTGTGCAGGCACATATATACTGACAAAACTGCATTAAAACAAAATAATTGAGGTAAGCCAAACCTGGGTGGTTCAACGAGAGACTGCCATTTAACACAGCCATAAGAGAGCCTGAAGCTTTATTTCTTCTGTAACACAGGAAGTTCTGTGCAAACATGTGGAAGAACTTCTAGTGAGAAGAGCAGAGCACTGGAACAAGTTGTCCAGAGAGGAGGTGGAATTTCCTTCTCAGGCGGTATTCAAAACCCACATGGATGCTTTCCTGTGTAGCCTACAGGAGGGAACCTGCTTTAGCAGGGGATTGGAGTAGGTGATCTGCAGAGGTTCTCTCCAACTCCTATGAATCTGTAATTCTTCCCTACAGAAAGGAAAATGCAAATCTGTCAAGAAGCTGAAACTCTGATCTCAAATCACACTGTGAAGAGAGGACAGAAGTAAGGTATTCAAAAATTTGTAGAGATACATTATATAAGATTTAAAGTTTCATTCCGGACATCATTGAATCTCACTGTGGAGCTGACTGTTCATAGCGAATGCTTCATTCATAGTGAAGCCTAAGTATCTGTAAACACATAACTCAGAAGGACAAGGAAACACTACAGAGCTGTCACAGTAATTTTCTTTCACAAATGATGAAACTGAAAAATATCTGATGAGGTATTTCCCTTCTCCTGTCCCTAGCATGCTATCCTTTTTCATTTGTTTTAGAATTAGAGCATGTTAACTGAAAAACCCAGCAAAAGTACCAAATTTTGGAGCTCAAGTTTTGAAAATGGAAGAAATAACGTTTTTGAAAGAGATATTGTAAAGCTAAGAGGAGACAATATAACAGTTGATGAACAAGAAATTCTCTTTTAAAATAATAATAAAAAATAAAGGAAGTACAAGTCAGTAACTTCCTTCATGCAAGGAAGGCTTAAAGCAAATTAAAAAGGAAAAGCTGCAACCCATCTCACTGATAATTTTTTTTTGACAGTCTGAAGCAGTGATCATTGTTTCTTCTGAACAGATAGAAAATGGTACTTTTTTGATGTTGTTTAGGGCTTTATGAAATGATATCAGCACAAACAATGCACATTAACAGGGAATTCAAAAATAATACTGGGCTAAAGCATAGTCTGGAGGAGGATAGCAGCTGGATGATTTCACGGTCGCTCAGTAGCATGCAGCTTCTTCACAATCCTGACAATTCCAAGAAGAACAGTATTAGCATTTCAAATTGGATGAGGTTTGTGCTTCTGAAGTGAAGCTTCTTAATTATCCCCACATACCACATTTTGCTGTGTGTTGTGGAGCAGACTAAGAGTGCAGGAACTGATAAAGCTGAACGAAATTCTTCTCCCTGAATGGTGCACAGTGCCTTCAAACTGCAAGTGGGTGTTCATTTCTCATGAGCAGATTAGAGCCATCCCAAACACCAAGTAGTTGGGTAACTGGTCCACTATATCAAATGTTTTGGTTTTCAGACTGGCTCCTAGTATTTCACTCCACTTGCTGTTGTATGTATAGCCCTAGAAACCCACTGGTGCAACCTGACTAGCAAAACATATGCAGATGATTGCATTCCTTCGTGTAAACTTCAGTCAAATACCTTTCTTTCTTGCACAGAGAAGCTGAGGTTTGCCTTTATTTTAGTGTTTTCACAATGTATTCATAACTTTAAGAATAATAAAGTAATACAAAGCAGTAACCTAAGATTTTGCTTTTCTCTTCACTTGAAACAAACTAATAAATAGCAAATTAACTCTAAACATTAGTCAATTGATTTCTATTTTACTTGTTCAAATTCTTAATATTTATCTAATTTGAACATGTAAGTACAGTTCCTGTTGTTTGTCTTTACCAATTATGAAACAAGAATGTTGTTTTTTCCACACTTGTGTGTATGAGAAAGAGCAAGGTGAATTTTCCAAGCAGTCATTTTCAGTTCTTCAAGTAAAGACAGAAGAAACTCTGAAATAGATTTCAAAGTTATTTAGTAACATCTTCACTTCTACTGTTCATTCAAGATCATTTACCCAAGCTACAGCAGACCTCCACACAATAAAAGGTAGCTAAGGAAAACAAGTTTGAAAAGACAATGATGGATCCCAAAAAGCTTCAATGTCATCAGAATAAATAACAAGTTGACAAATGACATCAGTTTATTAGATACTTTTTTTTTTTTCAGATAGAAAGTACTGTGTTCTTATACTGTAGTAAACTGCCAGATTTACATTTTAAGAAAACGAAAATAAGATGTTCAAAATGTCATAAAGTGGGATTTTTCTTTTTGTAGTGAAAGTCTATTTGAAAATTTTTGCAAATGTTAATAATATGGGAAAAATAGTCAAATCAGTGATGCATTTTTTCCTTTCACGAAAAATGTGAAATATACTTAGCTTAAAGTTTATTTACTTATACTAAATTCTTTATTATGAATAAAGTAGTGAGTTGTTTTTTTTTTTTTTTTTTTTAGCATCATTCCAGTTTGGAATGAAACTATGTACCAAAATAATAGAATTTTCTGCAGTACAGTAATACCGGTTTTCTTTATAGGCATGTCACAGTGAGATTTCCATTGTAGTCACATATTTTAATTGTCATCCATTTAAGAAGGGACAGTTTAGGGACACTTGCTTGAGAAATTTATTCGAAGACAAATTATTAGTTTTATATATCAGCATATTTATTGAAGATGCAAACTGGCAGCAGACTATCATGACTTCTACTAAATTAATTTGTTCCAAATTAATTTTGCTGTTCATTTTGGTCACAGATCTGAGATTTAGCTGGTGTATAGTTTTGTTTTGTTTTGTTTTGTTTTTGCAGTTTTTTTCACTGCACTATATTGCTTTCTACTCACTGAGAAGGTACTCTGCATATTTTAATGATTAAAATTTAACATCTTCATGACCTGGTCTTTCTCCTAGTATTAGTAACTGTGTAGATAATCGTTATAGCATATCAAGTGCACTCCAGGGATTATCTAGATGCCTCAAAAACTCTCTTTTGCTTGTAACAGATGCATCGCTGTGTACATAAGCCTCTATGTAGCTGTCACACTAATTTCTTCATATCCCTGATAGTCACCCCTCTGGGCTGGCTTATTCTGTCATAACAGATGTTAAGATCTCTATCAGATACTAGTGCCTGTTATAGCTGTTGTATATTACACATCAAGAACTGAGAATTCAGGAGGTCTTGCAAGATGTTTGTGTACAGAGGTCTCGCTGTGAATATGGTGACCAATATAGTTTTTAAGAAGTGCAGTCAGCATTCTTAATTTGTATCTCTGTACAAAGTTAACTTTGCTTTCCTTTTTAGTATTTATTTTTGCTACATCCCCATTATGAACTGATTTCCTTACTCAAATGTTGATACTTGTTATTTTTTAGATTTTTTTCCAACCATGTTGATTGTTTTAGGCAAGCTACTTCCCTGTGTAATGTAAAATGCTAAGAGCATCTCTGAGGATTTTACAGAAGTTATGAATTTGCTTTTTCTTTGTGTTTCTAGGTAACATAATTTAACTGATTAAATATTAAACCATTCCTTATTCCTAAAATTCACAATCTATTCCTAGGATTCCTGGACCATATATAGCTTGTATTACTAATATCAAGCTAATTAATATTTCTTTCTTAAAAGTGCCATCAATTTACAAGTCTTTGTCTTAGTAATTCAACGGCTTATTTCAATGTCTCTTAGTCCATATGAGAGTCTTTATTCTTTAACAATTCATAAATGAGAGTATAGTAGTGTAATAAACTAGGAAAAAAGGCCACGATGTATCTAGCTGCTTATTCTTAGCATTCAGGGTCACAAAGGCAAGGTATTATTAAAATAAGTCAAATTAAATATGGGTAACAAGGGAGAAGAAGAAAAAAATTACTTACAGCCATTTCAGTGAAGGAAACTTTATGTCTACTTATTAAGTTACAAGAGGGAGTTTAGACAGCCCAGTGAGATGTAAAACAAAGCTAGTGCTGTAGTACAGTAATGGCATATACATCACCAAAGCACCAGCATTTGCTGACTGAAAAAATTACTGAAATAATCTTCTATAGCAATATTTTATTTATAACTGGTTTTTTACTCTGTAGTTTAAATACACCTTACATTATTTGCTTGATGATGACTACATCCATGCAGACTTTTTTTTTTTAGAATAATAACTTCCATAAATATTTTCAGAACAAATTAGCAATAATTTTCCAAAATTGTGAAAAATTTAATAGCACATTCCAATCAATTTTAAATGGTGACAGTAGATGCAGAAAACTGCTTCAGTAATTAAGTCTTCATGACAAGAATAACTGAAAAGCAATGACAGTGAAGCTCAGTTTCATGGAATCTATTAACAACCTGGATTTTGCACCACTAAATTTAAAAGAGAAAGAAAGGACAGAAGTTGTTCTAGTAACACTATATTGTGACCATGATAGGAACATATATAAGCCATATAAGCCGTATTTCAGTGCTTTGTGCAAGCTTTGTTTAATAGTCCTACTAAATCAGACACACCATATACCAAGAATAATGACATTTCCCTGTCTAGCTTACAATTCTTCACAGACTATGAGAACTGCATACTAATCTGGATTTACAGTTCCCATTTTGCAAAAGTAAATGTGGGAATGTTGACTACTTTATCCAACCAGTTTTCAGAATGAAGATATATGTGGGAAAGTATCACGGATCTCTTTGCATACCCATGTAGGTCTCCTCTCCAGCCTCTTGTCCACCAGTCTGCACATACATCTTGGATTGTTCAGTCTCAAGTGCAGAATCCAGCACTTGCTCACAAGAGGAAGAAAACAGACAGTTTTCATTCCATCAACTGCTGAAGTGCCCAATAAATGTGAGTGTCAGATTCCTCCATGGAATTCCAAGCAGTTGTTGAGGATCACACTGAATTCCCCAAGAGAAACAGCTCAATAGTGTAGGACGGTGGAAGTCTTGGGAATTTTTAGGATGTTACTCTAACTGCCAGCATTGTGCATCATGATCTGAAAATTTCATTTTGATTGCAGCAGCCTTCAAAAGTCTTTTTTTCACTCTCTATCACTGAATAGTTTCAGTGATCAAAACTAAAAACAATAATATAGCATGTTTGATTGACAGGCTACATTGATTTCTAATCTTTTCATTTTGCAGTTCAATCTTATTTGCATATCCCCTTGTCAATTCAAAGTCTACAGTGTGTCAGAACCCCATTTTTCATCCACATCTGATTTCCCTGGGTTAAGATATTCACAGGTCTATGAAGCTGAGGAAGTTCTCCTGGAAAATTGTTTCCAGATCAAATTATTTCAGATTCTGATGTCCACCTCTCTAACATACTAATGCACTGTTCTGGCATGCCTTGAAAAAAAAAAACTATTATCTTCCAGCTTAATTAAAAAAAAGATGCAGAATAATATTATATAAATTATATGTCAGTATACAGCTTAAAATTAATCAGGAATCTGCCTACATTCAACTTCTCTATCCATGGATATAAACAGTAGGATTTTGTTAACAGAGCAAGCAAATATTTCAAATTAATCAAGCATTGTACCTCATTAACTTTTTTTTTTTAATCTCAACTATAAAAAAAATTACGCTCCATTAAAAAATTCATGTTTCTTGCTTTTTCTCCATACCATCCAATAGTCTTCTTTGTAGATAAAAATTAACAGCATCTCTTTAAAAATAAGTAACAAATCAAGTGTGTTTTCTCAGTTTAGGAAATCAAACATTCAAGATGTCAGACTGAAGAACAAAAAACTTTGAAATTTAGAAACGTTCTAACAGCTTTTGATTATGTGTCGAAGATTCACAGAGGTTGAGGGAGGGATCAAGCACATGCTTTGGATGCAGAAATAGTTGAGTTCACTACTGGCAACACAAGAGTAGAGCTAGTCATACTTTGATAACACTGGTTACACAGACATATTTTAATTGCTGTTAGTGCCATCTGACCCCAGAATTCACCACATTCAGACACTGAGCTCCTGGTAGCATTCAGAATATTCAATTTCTGCATTCTTTTCTATGATCACAACTCCTTTCCCACATTCTGAAATTTAACACTAGTTATTTTGTAGGGCCAACTGTGTTTTTTCAGACACCTTGTATAAAGAACCCTGAGGTAAGTAGAAACAATAAGGAAATAGCGTAATATTTTCTGAATGGATACCAGGTAGAATGCAAATAGTCTCATGCAATTTATAGTCAAAGGGCCAAATGATAAGAAGTTTTTGTCTCAGTGAATTAAGGGTTAAAAATGAAACTGCTTTATATACTGTTGCCAAAAATAAATCTTGTATCATCTGTAAATAACATTCCTGTAGATAAAGGACTAATCTACTGATTTCAAAGAAGGAAGGATAAGCCCCAGGAATGTGAGCAATCCAAATACATATAACAGAAAGTTAATAAATAATGTAAGCTTCAATATCTCCACTCTTGATTGCAGCTATATGTCAGGCCAGGTATTAAAGAAAGGAAAAAACTCCCAAATAACCTATACCTCTGTGCTTCCAGCTGATGGTTATTCCTGGCAGGCTGGTAGTCTGGGGGCAGCCTATACATGTCACAGTATGGAAAATCCTGAGTGTGTTGATTCAACAGAGCTGCCTTTTTTGGCACTTTCTTAGAGCTAATTTAAGATAAAAGGCCAGTTCTGCTCTCAGTTGTTAAACTGTAAATTAGAGAAATCTTATGGCCCTGAGGTAGTCTTAAAACTTGAACCAACTGATGTCAAGACCCCTAGAATTATTTCTGGATTAATTTTGTGGAGTTTTTTTTTTTTTAAGTAATAAAGGAAATCAGTTTTCAAAATAATGTAACAGATATTCTGTGCGATGCAATTAATTTGCAATTCTCTCATTAAGAAATTACTAGTTAAAAGCACTCCTGTTTACATAAGAAGGTTCAAGTTCAGTACAAACATATTATTTCAGTTTTATTTTCAGTAGTATCTTTGATTATGATAGTAACGATCCCATGAATGAAGAGTGAAGCAGGAATGCTTAAGTGTATTCCTGGGCTTCAGTTTTTGTCTAAAAGCATTAAAATCAGCTGTAACTTCTTCACTGAGATAAATGGATTTTGGATCAAGTTCCACTTGTCTCAGCAAGTGTTGCACCCATCAAGAGAAAGATAAACATCAAATGTACAAAATCACTGAAACCGAAAACTTCAAGTAACCTGGCCATCTACATTTTGAACTGATTTCCAAAATAGTCAGTGTAAGTTTTGCAGAGATTAAATTAGCCTTTTTTTTTTTTCCAGATCACATTTAAAAAATAAAAATTATTTTATTAAAAAGGTTAAGTTCCTATTTCTTGCATTGCTAGCTATTTGACAAATAGATATTCAGAAACTTTGTCAGAGTAATGCTCAGTTTTTGCAAAGCTTGATATTGCACAGCAATGTGTTTCAGATTACTGGAAGTCAGAAAGGAAATTAGAGATGTTTTGTAGCATACTCTAATAGAAACTACTATTTTAGTTGTAGAGATTAATGCAGCCATTATTATATATTTTCCTTTGGATGCTGATATAGTGCTTTAGTTGTGAAAGATCTGACAGCAAAGGGAAAGCAAATAGAGAATAACTACTTAACCAGATAGAATACCATTTCACCATTTCTTACTTGTTGGAAGAACCATCGGCAAAATAAAACCCTGCCACTGAACAAACCAAACACTCTGTATTTCTACAGCATAGCACTCATAGTCATAAAAGACAACACAGAGGCATATTTTTATTTTATCTGGTTTCTTTCTATTTCAGAGTCAGAGACACTCTAGGAGATAAATTACTGAACAGAGGAAAAATTTCAGACATACCAAACATAGAACTTCCCAAAGCTGGAATGTAGTCACAAAGTTTATTTTGCTAATGAATCATTTCACTATCCAATGTCCAACAGTCACTTAGCTACTGGATCAAATATCAATGGTATTTACTGTAGACTTCTTTCTCTCAAACATACTGGAGGATACCTTGTTCTCACAAAAGCACTATTGTGTGGCACCTGCTGAATTTCTGCAGAGAGTAAAGATTCTGTCTTCTTTCTATCTGCCTTGCTACATTTATTTTTGCAAAATAGTTTACAGACTCCAAATCTGTGCAGTGTACAGGGAATTTTCAGATGGTTGTAGATGTACTCTATTCATTTTGCCAGACTCTGCAAACCAATTAAAGTTGTCTTGAAAAAAAAAAAGGCATCCAAGAACAGATGAGCACCATTCATATTGTTTTCCTACCTATGAAGAAGTGTGGGAAAGCACCTAGCAAGCAATGAAAACTATGTTACAATGGATTTGAATAATGGTTATGAAATAGTTTTTCATATTTGCATGAGCTAAAATTCACACACTTAACAATTTACATTTAAAATACAAGCCATATGAAGGATGTATATGACTCCAAGAATAAACATAAATACACAGGAATATGCAACTGGAATGATTTACAGTGGCAGCATCTCATAGAAAATATTATCTGTCCACTGGGTCTCTGTCCATTCTATTTCTCACTCAACTCTTGTATCATATAACTACAGCAGAAAGAAATAAGATTTTCTCCTGGGGACAAATATACTAAGATGTTCACTTATTTAACTTTATTGGCAGTGTGTGTGCACATTTTGTCAATAGGAAACTGTAAGGCTTGTTTATTTAAGGTGGTGTAAATCTAGGTAGCATGTGTCATCTGATGACAACTTCTGCTCTCTGCTTCAGATTGATTATTTCCACTTGAAACATTTCTTACCTGAATGAACTTTTTTTTTTCCTCTAGAAATTGTATCCTGTTCTTTGCTGCATAATACTAGGCTTTTTTCATGCTGTATATAAATAATAATAAAAATAATTGAAACTGCATTTATTATTTGAAAGAATTATGTATTTCAATATTCAGGCTGCATTTAATGGAGGATTATTGAATTTCTGAGATTTGTAGAGTTCTTTCAATTTATGATTGGATAAGGATGGCTAGGATACTATAGGTAGTTGTTGAGAGTCCAATTTCATAGCCATGGAATAATAAAATCAGAAAATATTGATGCAAACCATATGCATGAACACTGAAATAATTACAAGGCAGATATTTCTTATTTACTTCTCTTTTGGTTGTTAGGCATTTAATGGAAACTTGTACCTAATAGTAGTTCAAAGTCATTTTTATCCTAGGATAGTTGAAACTTTGGATTGTGTTGCAATTATTTTCAATATCTATGAATCTTAAAACCACGCTATTCTTTCCTTTTCAGTTACATCTATTTCATCCATATCTTTATAGAGCGGTGTTGTAGTGATAAGTCTGCAGATTAACCCTAGCACCTGTGAAGGACGTTACTGACCTCAGTAGATTTACTTTATCTACTGGGACATCATTATGAAAATAGTAACATTAACTACATGAATAGAAGTTACAATCTAATTATTAACTAGTCATTAACTAGCTAATGACATTAATATGTCATTAACTAGTTCCATTAACAGCTGAAATTGTTCCATGCTTTACATTTTACTATGAATTTCTGGTGTAATAATGATAACCTGTGGGACTTATAAATTATAAAAATTTTAAAGATATTCATTAAGAAATTATGGCCTTAATCAAAGAGATAGTCATTATCAGAGTCATAAAAATGACCCTAGATCATCACTCGTAAGGAACTTTCCTTCTTGCCTAGAAATCTGGTACCAAAAAAATTAACTACTCTATGAAAAGACACAAAATCAGCCGTGTTGTAAGAAATACTAATAAGGAGAAAGTATGTCAATAATACAGAATGGTAGCATTTCAGAGTCTGGACAACAATTAGCTAATAATGAAATGTGGTAATGTTAACCCACGAATCTGAAACAGATTTTGTTCTTAGTTACAATATTGATACTCCAAAACAGAGCTGGAAAATATTCTGATCATTTATGTACTACATAAAATTAGATCATACACAGTGACAAAAGTTACTAAAGAATTATGTTTGTGATTTCTGTACTTTTCTCATTACATCAATGAACTGTCACCTTCGTATACTTTCATTTTTATGAAATTATAAAATTTCCGTTTTATTAAGCAATGCATTGCTGGATATAGGTGAAGCAGTAGGCACTTCCTAATGAAATAGAAAGTGTTTGCAAGGACAAATCCCTGGTAAGCAGAAACTGCAGTGCAGTGTGAATGAGAAAAGCATGACCAAAGATCAAAATATTCCTTAATTGTTTATTTATGTTACAAATGTTAATTGCCTTATGCTTTACACACATTGTACAATAGGACTAGTTAATTGGGCTCAGAAATGGCTAGCCCTGAAGATGAAAGCTCACTACAATTAAAAGTCCTGTGCCATGCTACCACAACTTTTCTGTCAGATGTGCTCAGAGAATATTATTATTATTATTATTATTATTATTTAATCTTTTGTTAAAAAATAAGTGATTTCTGCTATGAATGAAGAAATCCAAGGCCAGAGCTTTGGCTGACTACCGATATCATGTGAGACAGATTTTCATGTGGATTTGAAAGTATTGTGGGGAATGAAAGGACTACATAAGTCTGAATGACATGCAGTGATTTGTTCAAAGCTTTATTTGCATCTGCCTGTTCTAAACCAGACAGCAGGAGCCCTTAGTTCTTCCAGGAAATAAAATGGCCTCTAATTGCTTATATTTTTATTGCAAACTTTGCAGAGCAAATCCATCACATAAAACATATCCTAGGTCACTGAGCAGTGCAATGGTCACATACCTACTTTTGAAAAGGGTAGCTGAAGAGAAACCTGAAGTCTTACAGGCTGGCTCAGCAGGAAAAGTGGAATCTCATTCTCACCAATCCTTATTCACATCAAGGTGGCTTTATAGCACACTAGCAGCATAAAAAGGGACAAAGTGGGTGTAAATTACAGTTATAACTGGTGCAGCAGTAGTTGTGTCAAAGGATCGTAAAAGGCCTTTATTGCAGGCAAAGATTTGATGGTTGCTGCTCTCACAGTTGTACCTGAGCAGCTCTGAAACTATGTATCTGCCACAAAACAACCCAGGGAGACTAGCCAACCTCTTAGCAAGCAGCCCTGCACTGGTGCCGCTTGCAGTTACCTCTAGGTAGCTGTAGCAAGTTTGTTCAGAGCCAACACAAGATGTATTAATATACAGGACCTAACCAAATATTTTCCCCAAAGCTAGTGTAGCCTCACTGGGCTTAAGAAGGTCCATTAAGTGGCAAAAACACTTGCTCTCAAGAGGCATGAAGGAATGAACAGATCAAACAAACAAAAAATATGGGAACAAATATTAAATGGGAAAAAAAATTAAAAATGAAACTTAGGATTAAGTAAAAGAGAAAAGTAAAATGCATGGCTGTCATTAAAAAGAGCTTTGAATTAGTCATTTGTTTCCCATAAGACTGCCTATATCTGATGGGTTCACCTTGAACAACAGGGCAGTGCTTCTCATTCTCCAGGAATTTCATTCTCTCAGAAACTGAAGGTGAACACCTTAGAGAGATAAGCTAGCATGAGCGGTTTAAGTAGGAGATTTAAAATCTTTCCTGTCCATATTTTTCCACAAGACAGAGCATTTTATTCTGGTTGAACATAAATCAAAATAAACCTTCATTCTGAGAAGGACAGAGAAACCTGATTTATAAGCTGAGAAAAACTACATTTTCTGCCATCACATTAAGATAAACTCATTGTGTTCATAAGCTTTTGTTATTTCTTGCTATTGAAGCACACCATCACATAGTATTTTCTGCTTCACTTTGCTAATTAATTCACTGTTTCCAAGAGTTTTTCTCAAAAGGCAAAACATCACAAGATCCAGTATACTCTTTTGTACATGGCAATATTGCATGCATTTTCAGATTTGATGTTCTGACTGTACTCACAAAAAATAAAATAAAATAAAATAAAATAAAATAAAATAAAATAAAATAAAATAAAATGAACAAAAAAACAAAAAAAAATCACCCTGTCAGTTTTACTTTCATGTAAATGACCTTAGAAAGGGAGACAATGTTCAAGTGTTTTCATTTGCCACTTCTGATCAAAGCATGTTTCTGGCAAGCCAGTGGTGTACAGAATACTTTCTGGACCCTGTTCTCAGTATAGTTTATCTGGCCATCATTCAGAGCTTATAATTACTGTACCCAAATTCTTAAAAAAAATGCAGTCAAGATTTAGTAACCCCCAAACTTACTCTTAGCTCCTAACTCAGTAAAAATAGAATATGTGTTACAACTCTCCATCATTTCCTACAGACAAGCATTCATCTTCTCCATTCACGTACAGTCTTGATGGATCACCTTCTTCAGGTGTACACACTGTACATAAATTTACTAGGATTGTTTTGGATTTCCCCTCCCTTCACCAACCATACTAGAAATGGCCATTTTTTTTTTTTTGTGAAATTTCTCTGTCGTTTGGATAGGTTCTCTCTTTCCAGGAGAATCAAAACATGGAAGAAGGAATGCACTTTCACAGTATCTTTCCAATATACCATTGCAATCAGGCTAGTGCTTTGGTGTTTTATTTTTTTACTTTTGGAAACAGAAATGCTCTCAAGAATGGGACCCTAAAAATAGTTTCAGGTGATATTACCAAATGTAGCCATGAAGTTTCAGTAGTGAAATTTGGGTCTTCTAAGTGGCTCCCCTTCTACGCAAGCTTTAGAGTCATTTAAGTTAAACTCTACTCTCACACAGAAGCTCACTGGGATGCTTCTGTAGGAAGGCAGATATCTTACACAAATTCAATCCAATTCCTGTTTATACTACTCATTTATACAAAGGCTACATTTACTATCTAGAATTGCAGCAACTACATGCTTACCATTGTGGCTGAAGGATGTGAGTTATTCATCTTCAACAGAAGCCCCAGGCAGTCTGTTAAAGGAGTATAGATAATGATTTCAAATCATAATGCACATACGGATATTCCAGAAAGACAGGGTTTTCTGTGCAAATAGGTCTAGTTCACAGGGGAAAATATTGTTTCCATGTGAAAATATTAACCAAGTGCCTATACTAAGCTTGTGAATGAGATACCATCCAAATAAAAATTACTATAACAAGGTTTTTACATTACTACTGCTATTAAATCTTAGTCATTCTGCTGTCAGGTAGAAAACCTCTTTGATGCTTGGTTACATTTTATTCCACCTACCTGGATGTCCATGAGGAGCAATTTGACAGTTTACCATTCAGCTAATTCCAACTTATATTTGCAAGCATAGAGACAGTAACCTAGAGCATGGAATACTGCTTTTGCTCACTCTTAAACATAAGAAATGAGAAGAAAGAGGTACCTTCAAAGCAAAATCCTCAAGAATAGAATTTAAATGAAACACATTTAAAATAGTGGTGAGGGATTTTTATTTCATAACATTATCTATTTCTGAAATAAAATGCAAAGTGGGCTACAAATAGTGGATTACATAAACATATGATTAGCTACCATGTGTGAGAAATGCTGAAATTAGAAATACTTAATTAGAAATGTAACAGAGAATTTCACACAGACATAAATTTTCTTTTTTATAGTGATAGCTACATCCCACTCTTTTTGCATTCTGTTTTTGAAGTGTTTGTACTGTAGACTTCAGAGAACTGGTTGCCAAGAATTTGATGACAAGAATGTACTAATCCTTAAGTAGATATACTTTTTTAGCAGGGAAATCATCAATGTGCATTGGCTTCCTGAAGCAGTTGCTTACAGGTTCTTGAATGAGATTTCACTGGATTTACTACTTATCCTGTTTTAATGCAGTCAGTTATGTAACTCAGTTATACATTTGCACCAAGGAACTTATTCTTTAACATTTAGTTTTAGAGAATCTAAGCAAGTAATATGTGGAAAGACTGATTTTTACTACCACATTACTGTTCTGCAGTTTTTATTCATTGTGCAGCAGAAATAAAGAGAGTAAAAGTAAATCCTGTGATTTCTGAACACTGAGTACATTAATTGATACTTTGCTGCATGAACTTCATTGTCCCCACAGACACATTCCTACGTCTCATGATTTCCAATATCTAGCATTCATTTAGGCTTTGCAACATAGCATAAACAGATTACACTGTTAATTTTTAAATGAAACCCAAAGGCAAGTTTAATTTTAAGCAGCATTAATTTTCATGGTGAAAGACTTCAATGGTTTGTCTTGTGCAAGGATGTTGATATTAAATTTGGCATTTAATGAAACAGATGAACAAATGGAGGGAAGTTTGTCAACGAGAGTTTGTCAGTTTAGCTTCTTTTCCTTGCAGGTTTATGATATTTGCCTCAGAGACCAACTCTAATGTTGCAGAGGAAATCTGGCATCACATAGGATGCTGCTGCAGTCTTAGTTCAACAGTATTAGGTAGTCACACAAGTGTGGCAAATTAGGAAGAGATGAGCAAGACATTGGACTAAAATACAGAGTTATTATAAATAAAATGAACGAATGCCTATCTATCTATCTATCTATCTATCTATCTATCTATCTATCACACTTCAGGAGAAGTTCCACATTTCAGAGGCAGGACAAAAAAAAAAAAAAAAAAAAAGAAAATATTAAACAGGAACAACATGTCTACAAAGTACTCTATATCAGCTAAAAATGAAAGACCACAAAATGCGCCAAGGCCTTCTCTTTTCCAGTCATGGTAATCTCAGAATATGAATTTTAGATTAAAAATTATGGAATTGTGAAAAACACCTTTAGCTTCTTTGGTTTTTGCCTTTGTGAATTTCAGTGATACTCAGACTGTTGCTGAGGTAAGTTTGCTTTAGCTGGGCCAAAAAACAAACAAACAAACAAACAAACAAACAAACAAACAAAAACCCTAAAGATCAACTATATTAGGTCTTATATCCAAGAGTTCTTATTCCTCCAATCAACTATGACTGACTATCACTGGCTGGGTCGGGGAAGATACCTCTTCCCACGAGATCCTAGAGAGGTGAAATGTCACACTGAATTTATCCAGATTGGGTCATAACTCTACATGGAAAACATTTGTGAGCCTCTCATTCCTTCACATAGAGACTAAATCTGTGCCTCTAATTGTCATATGTTGGAATTGACTGAAAACTTACTTGGATCTCACTTGATTGAGCTTCAATGAGATTAACATTCTGCCTGCAAAGTATATGTAAATACTTTGATTGCCGTTACTTTCCTCTGGGAAGGTAAGATAAGAAGATACCATAACAAGCCATTTAACTGAGACTGTATTACAGAATAAATGATTCAGAAGTAATCACATTAGTTCAGTTATTCTTTTAGGAGGGCCTACTAGAAATCATGTCTAGTACTAAACTCATAAGAAAATAGGTGGCAAGGTATAATGGACACTCAAAATGAAGATTATATTTTAGTCCTTAAAAATATTTTTCTCACTGACACGAGTGCAGTTTCACCAATGATGTTGGGAATTAATTCACCTTAACAGTGCCCAGACAGTGGCTCACTACTAGCATAACATTTGCTTTCACAGTCGCATGCCAAATGGGTAAAATACTGCAGTTTTTCCTAAACAGTTTTACTATATGCTGACTCTTCAGTTTTATTTCAATTAAGTTTGTTACTCTGACTATATGAACTGCTCCTATAAGGTCCACTTTTAATAACTTCTTTAAAGAGACAGTCACATAAGTTTTCCCTATTAAACTCAAAGACCTTGTAAATAAGCTGCAATATGATGGCTTCCTTTTGCAAGAACCAGGTTATGACCAGATCATAAGAGTAAATTGAACTTCTCATCTTTCATTTGAAAAAACAGAAAAAATCAATGCTTTATTTCCCTGTCTTTGATTGTACAGAACACAGTCAACCCCATCTGTTCATTATGTGATACACAAACTGCTTCAGGCCTTTCCAAAATGAAGTTGCTCAAGCATTTAAGAAGAATACAGACTAATTTCCCATTGTTCAGGCTGTTCTCATCCTACTGGAACCCAATACGTTTTGTGAATGTAGATAACTATTGCGCTAGAGCCTAAGATAGTGACTGTGCATTTGACATGCAGGAAGAGAGTAACGCTTCGAGCACTTGGGTGGCAGAGATAATAACCAGACAGATCTTAGACAGTGTACTACTATGTAGATGAAATGTCACAGGACTGTTGTACAACTTCTGAGAAACAGGGCACTAAGTTATGCAAACACTTCGCATAAAGAGAAAAAGAAAGATAGATGAAAAGAAGATTAAAAATAGGAATTCAAGCTTTTTTACCACCTATGTGAAAGGAAAGTTCCCTGATGCTGAGTTTATTCATTACAGAAAGACAGAAGTAATTTGTTTGACTGTTGCTCAGGTAGCATCAGCAATTTCATTGTAAAATCATTTCTAAGACGGCTAAAGCTTGACTGTAATAGCTTTTGGGGGGTTGAACCGTTTCTTTAAAGGTCTCTCCACAAGCATCAAAAGATAGACTTATGTATACAACTCTCTTTTTTTCTAATTAAAAAAGAATAAATATCAATTTTAATAACAGTATTTCACAATAACTTTTAAATTTGTTTCAGCTGCATCACAGACAGAAACAACTACATTACAATAAACTCCTAGGAGAAAAGCAGAGATATATTTATTGACATAAAAATGTGATTTAAAAAAGCTTAATTCTAACTAAGAAAGAGACTTAGCAAGTTTTGAGACAGTAAGATACACTTGATAATTTACCACATGGAGGATAGGTAAACACACTCATACAGGAGGCTGTCCTGTTGAGTCACAGTCACAAGGTTCAGAGTGGACCTCCCCTTTCTTTCTGAGCTCCTCAAACCATGAGTTAAGGAGCCTATGTGCAGCTGATCCACTCCTAGTCTCAGACTTGGTCAACAATTTATATCTGAGAATTATGTGTGCACAGTCAAAGATAGAATCTTAGTGAAGCTAACAAAGCTTAAAAAATTGGTCACCAATTATGTGCATTGTGAAGGCATCTTGATGTCAAGGTGTAAGAGATCTCTGCACAAGCATAATCTCAAGAGACATTCCTACTTTAAGGGAGATCATGTCATACAGCATAGTACCACATAGGGCTCAAGGGGCCCTCCAGCTAAGCCTCACTGTTTACAGGGTAAGGTGACTGACTCGTAGATATACCTTTTTTTTTTAGGCACGTGCTCAGTTGGCCCTCAGTTGATAAACTAGGAGTCTGCTATCAGTTATATTAGCCCTCATGGACTGAGACAGATTTGTGGTTGTTCATTTGCTTTAGCAAGTATGTTAGCTCATTGCTTTTCTGTACAAGACCAGGCCAAAGGGGGAGGCTGGGAGAAGAAGAGGATGGGAGGAGCACACCATCACAAGTGTTTTTCTTTAATAGGCTGCCCAATGGTTTCATCTCTTAACACCTATTTAGAAGAAGTAAGGGGGTAGCTCAACTATTCTCTATTCAGTTCTCCCACATTTCATTCCTTGCTGTGCCCACAACTTCAGGATTTTTGTAAGCACATAACTTTACAGTAGGTTTTTAACTCTATGCTTTTGTATGGCTACCCATATTCTCCTCCTAAAATTTCATAAGCAGTTGAGACTATTCTTGTAGTAGCCTGTGTTTTCCTGGGGTTAATATTCAAAGTTACCATTGTAAAACTCTATCATTGTATTTTTCCCTGTCTGCCATACCCCTATATCTAAAAGGCAGTAGAGGCTTGTAGTAAGTAAGGAGAATTTTTTATTCCCACAGCTTATTATTTAGAGTCCTTCTAAGTCATATTTTTTTCTTCTTAGACTAAGTTTTTTGGGCCTAGTGTAATGTAGAATTCTGCACACCTACAAAGGCTAACAGATTTTATTATTAAACTTTCTGTCTTTCCCTTTTATTAATTCTACTGCTTTTATGTCATCTGAATTTGTTTCACTTATTTAAAGAAACATCAAACACAGCTTTAACTCACTCTCAGGCTCCATGGGTATCTACAAGTAAGTAGCTGTTTTTCAGCTGAAGGAGATTTATTTGTAGATTCTATTTTTCATCACTTTGCAGAAGAGAAGCCATAATCAATGTAAAGACCAGTTAGACTTAAAAAATTCTGCCAGCACAGCAGCTCAGTGGACTGTTGCTTTACCTTGTTATAGTTCCTGTGACACCAAAGTTCTGTATTAAAGTACTGTCAATTAAATTTTCCTACATTCAATTTTTCTCTTTTTGGTTTTGCATACTTCTTTTCTACTTTCATACATTTTTCAGCTAATGGAAACTGAGATTATGTCTGTTAATAGGAAATATATTTTGGTGATGTTAAAAGTGTAGGTGTTGCTTTCTGGAACTTTAAATTAAAAATTTTCTTCCACAATTACTTTCAACAGATTATTACTTTAACTTGTATAACAGTTGAACAGATTTAAAATTAATTACTTCCCAAGCAGCTTAGAAATTAGTGTGGGATTTTTCAGTCAATGAAATAAAATTGCACAGCAACAAGATCTATTTAAGCAGAGACGTTCTGGCTAAAGTTATTTAAATTGTAGAACCATTCAGTATCTCTTGGTGATATACAACAGCAGAACATTTAAAGCACTCTTTCACAGAAATTTTAACATTAGTAATAAATCTAGTGACTACAAAAACCCTATGCAGAAATAATTGGTCACTGGACAGTGCTGAACACTAGAGGAAATCTTCAGATTATTTATCATGGGGTTCTATTTGAAATTATTCTAAAATACACTTAATATCTGCATTCCCCTTACAGCCACAAAGCAATAGTAAGTGGTACCAAAACACCAGACATATCTGAACCCAAACTCGTTGACCCCTAACTTTTTTTCCAGTGGCTTAGACTTCACTTCTCTTTGTTTCCAAGTCCCTGGGGCCCACATATCTTTCAAAAATTAATTTGTTTCCTTGCTTTGCAAACTGCATTTTTTCCAAAAGGTCATTAAAAAACAATGTCTCGCCTCCTGCAGCTCAAAAAATCTTAATCTGTGCCTCAGAAGCATAGCAAAACTTGAGAGTAATTAAGTTCTGTCATCCTGTCCCCCCCCCTTCCTCCTGATTTTAATTGATGGTATTTTAAAACTAAACTCCAATGGAGTGAACTGTGTCAGCTGCTGATGCATTGAAGAGCAGTTTGGCTAGTATGCAGATTACCTCCGCTGCATTAAGCTCCCTTAGCAGTGCCAAGTATAACATTAGAAAATTCCAATGTGTGATGAGACTGGGATTCCTGACTTGTCCTGTCTGGGAGTTGAAGGCCAGGTGGGTTTTTGTTTGCATGTTGATTGATTTATTTACTCCAGTAAAAGCAGCACTTATAAGTCATTACAAAATGATAGTTGTCTTTTTTTTTTTTTTTTTTTTTTTTTCTGTGATAATTCAGGTGCTTTGAGCAGCTATCCATTTAACTGTAGAAATAGATTATCTTGGAGTAATTATTTGGCAAAACAAGTATCTGTGCATTTCAAAGAAGAAAACTGCTGCAGGTTTCATTAAGCTTTACTTCCTTGCTGTACCATGGACCTCCTTTGTAAATTCTGTCCATGCAGGTACATTCTCCTGGGGTTAGTTGCTTTTCCTACCAATCCCTGAATGAAACAGTCAAAGCAGCTGTCTCTCACCAGATTTGTATATTGAAAACTTGCAAAGTTGTGAATGTCAGGTGATTTCAAAACACTAGCTCAGACATAGGTTAAATGTTTTCTTTGAATAACAGTCTGGTATTCAAGCTTAGGAAAGAACACAAAAGAGTCTGATTGTTTATACTCTGCATGCAAATACTGTGTGCAGACCAGATTCACCCTATCTGTTATTTCTGTCAGCATGCCCCAGTGGAAACTCCATGCCATGTTACTTGCATTACCTTGTATTTTCTCTTGCAACAATGCTAATCACAACAGTCTGCTGAAGTACCTCTTGTGTTCTTCTTTTCTCTTTCCTATGGCAGTTATGTCATTGTCTATTTTTATTACAGGAAAATACATTAATGTCTTTTTGAAACAGTGATACTGATCTTATTTTACTGTCTGTTTTTTTTTTATATATATATTTTATTAAAAACACGGAGTATGCCACATCTTGAGAAGAAGACAAAATACATGTTTTAAGGCATTAGCATAGGAAGACAAAGAGACTTTTGACATTTGTAATCCAACTTACTCTGGCTAGTGCTAATCCAGACAATAGAAAGAGTCAATGGAAAGTCACTAGTTCTATTTTTAGGAGTGAAGACACAAAATAAATCTAAAAAAAGAAAAATAAAATAGAGAAGTGAAGTATAGTTAAAGGCAAAAATAATTAAAAGCTTGTAGAACAAAGGAGCCAATACCAACTGCAGTATGCACAGAGGTTCCTCTAGACCAATTATATTTTGCAAGCATTAATTACTACCTACCCCCCCCCCCCCCCCCCCCCCCGCCAAAAAAAAGAAAGAAAAGAAAAAAAAAGAAAAAAAACAAGGAAAAGTACAAGGAATAAAAGAAAGACAGCACTAAATCTTAACATAATGAAAGAAGTTGTAAATGAGAAACAGTTTCCTTAAACTGTTTCATGTTTCCATTGTCTCTTCACAACCAACCATTCGAAGCATACCTATACTAGACAAGTTCTAGAGAAAAAGTGTGCCTGAATACAAAGTGGGGAGCAGCTGGATTAGGCAGCAATAGATAATGATATTGAAGAGAAGGACTGAAAAATAGAGACTGTGCATCTCAGGATGGATGTGGATCAAAAATTGCCTTCACGTGTAAATAAAAGGAAAACTATTGGTTTACACTCAGTAAAGTCTTAGGAAAAAAAATGTATTCATCATGGGGAAAACTTAAGCTGGAATGTGACTGTGATGAGCTTTGGGTGATGCAAAAAGTCAAGGGAAGAGAAACGTTTTGGAAGACATGACTGACATGAAAGGTATAGCAGTGGCTGAGTAAAAGCATGGTGTTAATCAGCCATCTGATCCATCTGTCTGATGAAGAGGCCTTAGTGACATTAGTGGCCTTAAACCAATAATCAAAGTCAGTCACTGGAGGCCTTTTCAAGAGAAAGGAGGTGTAAACTTTTAACTTAGTTGTCTATGAAACTGTAATCAGTATTAGAGTACGAAGAAGTCTTAAGCTTTCAGAAGTTAAGAGAAGAGACTTTCAGGAAACAGAAGATAGCAGTGACTCCAGGCCAAACAAACTTTTGCCCTCTTTCTTCTCCAGCCCTGCAGTTCTCTGCCAGTGCTAATATTCCTCTGTTCTGTGCTGACCATTATCTGTACATTTTTAAAGTACAAATTACTGTGTTTAATATAATATGTTTCAGGATCTACAATCAGTGTATGAGACTGAGTGTTTGCTCTCCTGCCTCATGGCTGAGAAACTTTTGGAAATTCCTGTGTGGATTCTGGTCAAAGAGACTCTTCTCAATGACTTGATGCTTCCTACCTGTGTTGAAACCAATCCCTTCTTTCTCACCATCTCCTATCCAGACCTTCTCCTTCTTTTAGGAATGAGAACAGGGCATAATATATGTTTTTCCCTTATGCTTTAGCAGGCTTTCACCTTGTAAGAGACTATTCTTTTATATCATTGACTCAAAGTTTGCTGAGGAACAAGTCCAGGCAAGTCCTGGGCAAAGACAGAGAAATCTTTTGTCTTGAGGACACTGATGGACAGGTCCTGGCTAAGGACTGTGAAATCCCCTAAGATGGACAAGGCCAGGGGCAACGAGAGAGAGATAAGCTGCTGCTAATGGCCGGGAAACGGTCTTTTTGTGTGGACTTATCTCGAGGAAGATGGCCATCTCAGGAGGTATGCACAGGACTCTTGCTCAAGCACCCAGGAATGTCACGTAGGCAGCAGAAAATGGAGGATAAAAGAGGGTCCAACAACCACGGCAAGGTAGAGGCTTATCTCTCACCACGACAGACTTGAGGGGTTCTCTGCCATCTGATCTCTCACCGCAACGTGGAGACTGATCTCTCACCGCAACGTGGAGACTGATCTCTCACCGCAACGTGGAGGCTGATCTCTCATGATCTCTCACCACGACACGAGCTTCCTGCCTTCAGATCCTTCTCTACGGACCGTTTGCTGACGGACTTCCCTGGGCCTGCTACCTGAGACCTGCTGCTTCCTCCCTGACCTGCACGCTCTCGTTGCCCAAGACCGGCCTCGCTGCTCCTGCCCTTCGGCCTCGGACCGTCGGAACATCGTGCAACGGGACTGCTGCCGGATCCTGGTGGTGACTATCCCCGCTTTACGCAATTCTTGCCTCTTTCTATCTTTTCTATCGCTCGCCTTCCCTTCCCCATCACCCCAATCCTTAATAGTGTCCGTCCTCCCCTTTCCCCATCTCCCTTATTAACATTTGTAATAAACTGGTCGGACCAACATTTGAACCGTTGTTTCTTAATCTCACGCCGGGCATATATATTTCAAAGAACCTCCTCTCCCTCCTATAAATTGGAGCGAGACACACCTTGAAACTGTTTTTTCTGTTTCTTGGTATTGCCGATGTGCTAAACCATCTAAGTAACATTCTTTACAGTAAAACACTTACTGATCACATTGCAGTATTAGTAAAATAATTTAAACTATTTCACTCTCAAGTACTAGTGAAACCTAAGTAGACTTTCTAAAAACAACTATCTGACTGGGAGACAAGAAAAATAAATTACCTGGACTGGGAAGGATTTTCGTCATTTTATTTTTAAGGAACTCTGTGGGACACAAGGGAAGGATTTACATAGAGGATCAAGAAAGAGTTGTTGCCATGAATATATTTATATGCTGTCATCGGTGTATGTATATTTTGCAAAAATTTGTTCGATGCTGTTATACAGCTTCTCTGATTATTTCTTTTCTGCAACAAATTATAGTAACATTACTATCCAAGAATGTCAGCACTATTGAGAACCACAAACACTGAAAATCATGAATTAATTCTTCATAAATCATTTGTGTAGTTTCGAATATGTAGAAAATATTTTTTTAAAGTACACTGTTCTCTCTTTTTTAAACACCATTGTTCATGGAACTCATTTTCAATGTTTTCTTTATAACAAGGAATTTAATCTTTTAATGAAGGCTGAGATTTTATACCTAATCAGAAGGCTGAAGGAGAAAGAGTTTTAAAATTAATATCTCAAAATATATAACTGTCACAGTTTCTGGAACATTAACATCATCATTTTTTTTTCTCATAACAATAATGCAGTGCTGTAGAGAAGCCTTCTAAACTAGATCTTCTATTTTTCTAAGTTCATATTCGACATGACAGTCACATGAATCTGACACCTAAGGCCCTTTTTACACTTTTTGTGAAGCATTCACCAGAGCCTAGAGGTGCATAGAGATTTTTTTTTTTTTTAATACCAGTTTATTATCTGCTTTCTCCATCAGTGTGAGATGACATGTTTAAAAATGGAACTTCAGTTCCCAAAGAAGGAAATAAACTGTTCTTAGCACTAATACTATCCTTTACTATGGCATTAGGAAAAAGTGGAAAGGAATTTGTGGGATGATGCTACTAGTTATCCTGTTGAGATATGGCTGGTCCTGAGTAGCTTTCAGAGGTATATATTTTTTGGGGGGGGGGAAATAGGAGAAAAAGAAAACAAAACAAAACAACCAATATTTATCGAAATATAGTTGAGGTGACTCCTTTTTTTTTCCAGGATCCTCTGAAAGCTTCTTTAAATATAAATACTCTTTTCAGACATGGTGTTTCTTTGCTGTTTCTGTGTCGGTGCTGGAAAAACAAAAAACAAACAAAAACAACCAGAATCAATTATTGTTGAAGAATATCAACAGCTAGGAGGCCTGGCACATTTGTACCAACATCAGACTGCCTGAAGTATTGTTTTTAGCTACCTTTTTACTCTCTTAGGGAGGTGCTGCAAAAGTAAGTTGTTACTAAGTTATTTCTAACAGAAGGCAAGGAAGGTAAAGGTAGGGAAAAAATGAAAGTGAAAGGAAAATCAGGTATAGGGAAGGCAACACAAGAAGTTTCATGCTGTGCATTAGTGTCCAAAATTGTTTTCAGAGAAGATGAGTGATCTTTCTGTTTTTCTTTTTTAACATCCACTTTCTGCGAAGTGTTCTGACTAAGCTGAATTTCTTTTTTATTCCGCTTAGTCAGAACACTTCGCAGAAAGTGGATGTTAAATGCTCGGTTGGAGCCAGGTGGAAATCAGTGCCCCACGTGGTTGAGGGCATAGCAGCTATAACAAAAAAACTCATTGTTTCAATTCACTTGACCTTCCAGTATCGATATCACATTATGAACCTCAGTCTGCAAGGTCTTGCTTACTGTTATCTGTCATGTGGATGTAACTTGCAGCATCTAACGGCCTCTTAACCATTAGGACCTAGGACATATGAATTGACATAAAGTATCCAGATATGTCTCCAGAAAGGCACCAGTTCTCTGCAGGTCCTGTGTCAAATATTGCACCACTGTAGTATCAGATAGCAATGGAATGGAATAGATGCCTCTGTTTTGATACCTGTATGTCTAACACAATTTCCATTCTTTCACAGGCATAAATGTTTGTTACATTAGTGTTTATTTTGTTTCATCAGAGACAGGTTTTCTGTCTTTTCTTGATTCTTCAAATAGTATTTTATAAGAAGATGAGTTGGGCCTTCGTGAAAGTGAAAGTTAGGAAGCATAAATCTGTGTCTGACCTTCATCTGCAGAAGGTGCTACACAGGTACCTCTGACTACCTGTTTCGTCTATGGAACTGGCAACACAAGATCAGGAATGCTGCTAAGACCTCAAAAAGAGATAAACATGATGAATAAGCTGAGGATTTTTTTCACAGACTTTAATAAACTGAAGCTGATTAATCTATCTTTCTGCTCACGCAAATGAAAAGGTACAGTTTAGGTGGCTTTGGCTGACATTAAAAGTGACTTCTCCTTAATCTTACAGAAATATCTTCAAACACTGTTTTGGGAGAGGAATTTGTGAGAAGAGCAGAGTAAAGAAAAATCTAGCTCATCTACAAGTGAAAGGAATGAAATTTGTTTCAGTCTTATCGGTTGCACCCTCTTAATGGATTGGAGTAGAAAAAGAGGTGAGGACAGAAGATTTTTGGTTACTAGCTAGATTACTTACAGGAAGCATTCATTCTTGACTGAGAATAGCTCATGCAAAGGAAGTTTTGACCTTACAAATTATTTTGTTAAATATGTAATGCATATTAATGGGAATGAAATGAAAATGGAACTCATTTTTAAAGGTTTTGAGATAATTTTGAGTTAATCTACGAACATAATGCAGTATTCCTTTTTCCCATAGTGCAAAAAAAGTTTGGAATAAATAAGCAACAAAAAATAGTTTCTTCTACCTTCAATTACCAGCTGTCCCTTAGTTTCAAAAAAGGCTTTAGATGGCCATTAACATTTCAAAAAACTCACCTGTGTTGATACAATTTATTTCTTGTTAGGATGGTAATTCATACTATTTAAGATAAACTGTTTCTAATTAATTGAAACCTGGCATTTGTAGACTGAATTTTAATGTGTGCAAAGAACACAGGAATCACAATCAGATAAATGTTATAGGTTTTTGCCACTGTCTGATTTAAATTTTTTGGATATACATTACTCAGGCTTTAATTGGGTCTCAGATACTTAGCAGTAAGTTAAATATCACTTGATATCTTTTACTGTGGTATAAAACTAGGGGCTAGTGGGACAACCTCCACTAAAAGGAACTAGCAAGTATGTAAAAATGCCTGAGTAAGGTTAATGTTTATTTTAGCTGATATTGACTATTCATTTGACGAATAAAGAGAAAGAGAATGGCAGAGAAGCAGGTAGAGAGGATGCTGGAATACCTTCTTAACATCCACCCTTTGACCATTTGAACCTTAATATGAGATTTAAAGTTTTTTCTTGTCCTCTCTTTTTATCAAGTTGTCCCATCTCCTAACTTTACTCTTTCTCTCAAATTTCATCTATTTAACAAAAGAAGATTCTGGGAAGGAGAGAAAATACTGAAGAATCGATTTTGTGTTGCACTGGAAAGGTCTACTTTAACTCCATTTGATCAGTATAATATATAATATCTTAGCAGACTTCTCTGTCACAGAAATGAAATTCATAAATACTAACCCCTAAAATCAACTCAACTCGAGATAGCTCCTAGAGATTGATCTTTCTGTTTAGAAAAGAAAGGCCAATTATTATTTACCTTGCATATATGTTATGTCAATAACAAACAGGTGTGCATTCTTTCAAATCATAAGGCTTTTTTTTTTTTTTTCAGAGCATCTTCCTCAGGGCTACTGTTTTTTTTTTTGTTTGTTTGTTTTGTTTGGTTGGTTGGTTTTGTTTTGTTTTTAACATGGCAAAGAGATAGGAATTAATCACTACTATGTTTGTTAACTTACTCACTTTAAAAATAGGAAAAGAAAGAAGAATTTCTCAGCAACCAAAAGCATACACAGTGAAAATCTGTCTCATGAAAATATATATCACAACTGGTCTTTTACCATTTTCCACCCATTGAAGGCCCTAGTATCCCATTTCATGTTTTTCTTAAATACTTTCTACTTTCCAACACTGCCATCATAAATAAATCTGGAAGTATGTTTTATATGATTACAGTTGCCTTGATGACAAATAGCTGGTTTAGTGATACTTTGTTATCATAAAGCACTTTACCCTGGCATTCAGCACCTCTTTATCTATATTTCTTACTGTTTTTATTCCTAGCTGACCTGGAAATTTAAAAACTTCAGATGTGTCAGCCCTCCAATAATTCAAATTGATAACCAGAAGGAAAAAGTGAGCTTGCCTTTGAAAAGGCATACAGACTTCTCCAAAGTGAAGAGTTTAAGTAGAATATTTGCTTGCCTGTGACACTGTTCTCTCCCTTGATTCCTCCTAAGGCATGTGAAAGAGACAAAATCAACAATGGTATTTAGGGCTCTCCTTGAACTTGGACTAAAGTCTGCAAATGTAATTTATCTACTGCAGCACCTACTTTCATATAATCTGTCAGCAGCCTGCACAAACCCAAGAAAATTCTGAGGATACCAGAACAACCCTGGTTGCAATGACCTCCAAAGCATGTTTCATGTTTTAAGACTTGCATGCCTCAAAAACAGGCAGGTGCCCCGTGGGACTTCTCTGGGCTTCAGGTCTTTCTCTTCCTCCTTTTCTGCTTCCCCCACATTCAGGTAGAAGGGAGGGCAAAGCATGAGGGAATATTGCTGTAATACAGTACTGTGACTAGAAAATTATATAGACATTGGGGCTGGTTTTTGAGTGTGTTTTGACTTACAGTGTCAGGAATGGGAGGTTTTTTCACTTATCGTGAATAAGTGATATTTGGAGATCAAGAGTGGAATGAAAAATTAGAACTTTGTCTATTTCCTAAGAAAATTGTGGAGGTCTCTTTTTGTTGCAGTTAATGAATTAGTTGGAGCATGTTTGGTTTTGTTTGCTTATTTGTTGTTGTTGTTTTGTTTTTTGAAGAGTAGCAGGATTTGCAGTGTGGTTCTGATGAAGCCACTGAGCTCTAACATTACAAGAGGTTCCTTCACCCACTTTCCTTTGATATAGAGGTTCAAGAAAAGGATGAAACCATGATCTACTTCATTTCATGTGAAGCTGAGCTCATACTAGCCCTGAGCCAGACAAACCCAATACATGTCATATGGGTTTCTTCATTTAACTCTTCCTTAAAGTGCTTCCTTCTGAAAGAAAGTACTGCAGGGTCATTCACTTGGCCTAGGCCACTTCAGCTCTTTTATTCTGTGGAATTGTTTGTTTTCTTAAAGAGCCCATAAAGAAGTATTTCCTTTACAAATTAGATAAGCATGAAAGAGGAGAAACATAATAAATTCTTACTTGAATAAAGATGTATGAAGAAATGTTTTAAGCTGTTACTACAGACAGAAATGAGCTCAGCTGTGCTGGTAAGTTAATGTTCATTATGTTGACTTTTAGAAAGAATTGCATTTATTTATGAGAGTGGTCTAATAAACCTGTGAGCAAAGCCCACCAAAATACTGATGGAACATTTCCCGAATAGCATCTCTAGCATCTAGCCCTGTGTATCAGAAAAGAAAATCAAGTAAAACACCAAAAAAGAAAAGAAAAAAAAAAAAAAAGCCATCCACTGAACAAACCGTGTTTCTGTAAACACAGAGGAGATAAATAAATAATCCAAAGTATAGGTGAAGGCTACACTCATAACTAGGGATTACAGTCCAACCACATGTGCCATAAGATGTTTACTGTGATGTGAACTATGTATTCATTTCAGACACCAATTTACAAAGGAAATAAATATGGATGGAACAAAATTTTCTTATGACAACATGCAATTAATCGTGAGGCAAGGTCTTTCATAAAACAAATAAAAAAAACAGTGCACCTAATCAAGTTCCACTGGAGAAATAAAATAAGGTTGCTAATATTTTGTCCTGAATATTCTCTAAATCTTTCATCACTGTACAGGAGTATGTACCATTTAGGCAAATTAACAACAACAAAAAATATCTACAATTCTCATGGAGAATTTAAGCATTTATTTCCTTTTATGGTTTTTTTTTTTTTTTTTTTTTTTTGATGGGTAACTTTTATTCTTCTAATAAATCAAAAGTGAGAATGATAGACTCTCATTGAAATGAAAGCCCATTAAAACTGACTAATCCACTTAGGGAGGAGGACAGGTTTTCTGAAGTTCCACAGTCAGCATGGCAAGGTGTGTACTCTGCTGAAGATAAGAGATTTATGTGGGAAATGGTTAAAAAAAGGAGAATCTAAAGCACATACTTTTGGCATCACGTGTATATAAGATTCATTCAGTAATGAGCCATCAGATGATCTCATGCAGGGGTGTAAGAGGTTGTGTGCTTTCCATTACACCCTTGGGCCTCTTTATAGTGATAACTTACATTTCTGCAGATGGTGGCAAAATAGTTACTCTTCCTTTTCTAGCCATGGTTTGATATACAGAATAGTACAGAAATACCGAACCAAAGAGCAATTTATTCTCAAGGAAACCGAAAGTCCTCCTTTAGCCTTCCTGTCCTAAGACAGCTGCATATCTGTCTGACGGGGTGAGAGGTTACTCTGTTCTGTGCAGGTGGCATAAGTTGCATCTAAGCAATTTTGGGACATGCTCCTGAATGTCCTGCAGCACCCTTAGACTCCTGTGGACACTGCTAAGAGCAGTTGGAGAGTCCAGTTTGGTTTGTTGTCAATGACAGGAGTCAGCATCAATCAGATTCTGTCTTTAGAGTTTTTGTGTAATTTCGTTGTAATTCTGAAATCCTCTTATCAATGTCTTTGTAAATGAAACATAAATGACTAAGCAGAAGTTGGAGCATTTAGTAAGATGAATGTAGCAAAATCAGTGTGTTAGCATTTGAAACATAGTCATCTGATTGTTTAAGAAAAAGTAATATAACTTTATGGATTCAAAATTGTTGTCCTGTTTTTCATATTAAGCAGACTTTCAAATGCTGAAACTCTATAATGTTAAATCCTTGTTTTAAGACATCACGTAGTGTATTAAAAAAAAATCATTTAAAGCAGGCCCATTTTTTAAGTGATATTTTATATAGCAAACATAAACCATAGAAAAGGCAAACGTGTACTATTTTCTCTGGCTCAGAACAATGTTTTCCTGCAATTGGAGTACCATGAAATAACTAGTTGGTTGCTTATAACAGAGACATAGGAGAATCCCAGTTAGTCTGAGAGATTATTTCTGTGAAAAAGTGCTACTCTTCTCAGATAAAATCTAAATTATTTCTGCCAGCTATGTTATAATCTTCTCAAGGTAAGTAGTAAACTGGTAAAAAGTGAAGTTAAAATTATATCTTATGTCTTTGGGGAAGAGAATAATTACTGAAAAACTTGATCTCTTGTTTCTTGAGGTATCATAATCTATTTTTAATTTTTGAAAGTAGCACTTCTTTTAGATATCAATTCTGCTTTCGCTTTCTTTTGTTATTCGTATATTGAGCAAATGTGGATTTTACACAGCATTTTTACATAATACACATAACTGATAGCTCAGATTGCAAATACTGAAATAGCATCTCCAGTCTGTAGAGTGTATGACTTGAAACCCCACAGGCATATAAAGAAAGGAAGCTGTGCTTTTTGTGGTCTTTTATTGACAATACCACTCCAACTATTAAAGAAGGAAAACATTGCATGTTAATTAACATAAAATATTTTTAAGCATGCCAGCACATCACTAAGACTATTCATGTGCTTTGCATACTTTTCCACCTGAAAATAAACAGAGTACAAACTATTTGAGAGTTTGCTGTGCACTGAACTACCATTATTCACCGGGAGACTAGATTGATTTCTGTTTTTTTCTATAAGGATTTGCTTATAAATAGACGCAGTGTGGTTATACTAATCCTGATACTGTCTAATTGTGACAATTTTGAACAGAACTTTGTATCATTATTGGGGCAGAATCTTTTTAACTGACTTACAGGAGCAGAACCATTGTTATGCTCACAGATCTGAAAATGACACGTTTCTCAAATTAGCTGTGATTACTTGGCACGTCTCCAGAAGTGACTATTGCTATTTTCTGAGCTGAGATGCCTGGCAGCAAATGATGAACAAAAGCAAGCAGTGCCTAGAACATTCATCATTATAAAACTGTTCTGAGGCAGCTTTTACAAAGATATATTTTTATTAATAGAGGGTCAGGTTAACACAGAATGTTCAAAGACACTGAAGTATAGGTGAAAACTTTTAGACACGTTTATTATTTATTAACATTTAATTTTATCGTAATTCTGTGAAAAAATAGAGTGCCACAGGGAGGTATCTATTCACTAATGCTTATTTTATCCAGGACTCAGAGGTGGTTTCCTATTACTGTCTCAAAAAATGATGACATTCCTGTTTTCCATATGTAAAGGTGGTGGCTTAGTGCAAAGGAATTGTTAGGCATCATTATAGCAAGGATAATTCTCTTTTTAACCTTCTAGATTTATGGAGCTTTGAGGTTTAACCTAGTAAGCAGCTAAACACCAAAACCCTGTGGGTCAACATTGAGTCTCTCCTGTTCTTTCTGCCAGAGACCTGCAGACTTGGAGATATTCTTGTGAACTGTCATTTTGATGTTGGTCATGCTTTTTGGCTCACTGGAACTGCAATCTCCAAAATGCATATTCCAATGGGGAAAATGCATATAACTTTCAAGATATCATTTTTCATCATAAAAGTAGCAAGCATCAGATGTAGGGAAGAGTTAATTCATCAGCTCTGCTTTGATTGCTAGTGTAGGATTACTCTCAACACATCTAACAAAAGCTCTCCCTCCATTCTATGTGATGGTGCTGTGCAGAATGATAAGGAGCAGCTTTATCTTATACATCCTTTAGCAGTACTGCAGCAGAATCTGGACTTAAAAAAAAAAAAAGTGTGCAAGATGAATATATATATATATATTATTTATATACAATATATTACAGAATCACATCTGCCTCTGGTGTTGTGGGCCATCATAATAAGATAGGAGGGAGTGCTTTTGGAGCAGCCCTCATATATAAATAGAGATATAGATATATAGAAAATATTTTTGATTTAGATATAGATCCAGTATGGAAAACTTGACAGGCTCTTGAATGAAATTTTCAGGTACAGTTTGTATATCTACAAATGCTTTTAAGTGTCAATTACCTGCTTTTGTCCTAGAGCCACTAAGAATTATTTTGATCCAACTAAAACTTGAAGTCCCAGCTGTGCATTCAAAGAAGTTATATATGTATGTGTGTATTGAACTCACTGGTAACATATACTGTAATCCTTTCCATTGGTGTTATTGGGCTGTATATATCCAATACTACAGTGAGAACTTTTAATCTGTTTTTTTGTAAATGAGGTAAGGAAAATACAATTTAAAGAATAATACTTTTTTTTTTTTTTTTTAAGATTTTGCAGTTTTGCCCTAAACGTAAAATAATAATGCAAACTGGTACATTTTTCAGCTGTATTCATTTTAAAGTGAGTTAAAGATAAAATGACTGATGTTTAACCTTCAAACTGCCCCTAGGACATTTCCCAAGCACCTCAATTTTCTTACTATAAAAAAGAATGCAGATGAATACTCCAGAAGGTTGTGTTGTAGTTTCAAATTGGTCAACTAACTATTTAATCTAGTAGAAATTCAATATATCATTAACAATTATCATGAATTCTACTGACAAGGGGTTTAATTCAAAACAAGAAAGCAAAATATAGCACAAACCCTAGAGTAATTCTTGGGTTTTCTTATGATGTCTGAGGTACTGGAGAGTAAAAACTTGTTTCCAGGAGAAACAGCCCTAGCACCACTAAAAATGTTCAGACGTCACCTTATCTGAAATCACCCAAACAAAATTGTTACTGGTATCAAAGGGCTTCTGTCTGCAAGATCTGAGAAATCTGTGTTTGATGATGAGTTATAACGTATCCAGAATGATGTTTTGTTAGCACACACATTGATCTGTAAAGATGCTGGTGACTGATGCTGACACTGTAAATGCTGAAAAGAGGAAGACAGTTCATGTAGAACAAAGATATCATTATGATATCATTCTGCATTGAAATAGTTATAACAACAAAATCATTTTGAACAGATTAAATGTTTTATGTATTCAAAGTCTGTGGTTCAACTATATTATATTACTTTTGGTCAGTCTGGAACTAAAATTGACTAAATATGTAACTCACTTTGTTGGTTTGCAAGTTATGGTAAAAATCTTAGAATAGTTTGGCTAGGCTAACAAAAACTGTATAGTTTTTATACCTATGAGCACAGTGTGAAAGAGATGCTGTTAGAAACCGGAGCCTAACTGGACACTTGGTACATTTTACAAACCTTTGCTAATATCTCACTTGGAATCCTAATTATTTTGGTACCTCTATGACAAAAGATTTTTCTAGTTTCTCTTTGTTTATGAAATATATGGCAAGCTGGTGATTTGATAATGACAATTCAGTACAGACAGTTCTTCTAGGGTAATTTTCTGGAGAGAGTTCTGCAGAGAAGGACCCGGGGGTTATGGTGGATGAAAAACTGAACATGTGCCTGCAGTGCGCTCCTGCAGCTCAGAAAGCAAATGGTATCCTGGGTTCCATCAGATGAGAGGTGGCCAGCAGGGACAGGGAGGTGATTGCCCCTCTCTGCTTAGCCCTTGTGAGGCCCTATCTGGAGTACTGTGTCCAGGTCTGGGGCCCCCAATACAAGAAAGATAGGGAGCAGTTCGAGAGGTTCCAGAAGAGGGTCACAAAGTTGATCAGAGGGCTGGAGCACCTTCCCCCATAGGCTGAGGGAGCTGGGCTTGTTCAGCCTGGAGAAAAGAAGGCTGAGGGGTGACCTAGTTGCAGTACTTTCAGTACTTTAAGGGAGCCTGTAAACAGGAGGGGAGTGAACTCTTTGAAAGAGTAGATAATAGCAGGACAAGGGGAAATGGTTTTAAGTTGAAGGAGGGAAGATTTAGGTTGGATGTCAGGGGAAGTTCTTTGCTATAAGAGTGGTGAAGTGATGGAACAGGCTGCCCAGAGTGGTTGTGGATGCCCTGTCCCTGAAGATGTTCAAGGTAAGGTTGGATGGAGGTGCTCAAGGACAGGTTGTATGGGGCTCTGGGCAGCCTGGTCTAGTTTTAAATGTGGAGGTTGGCTGCCCTGCCTGTGGTGGGTGGGCTGGAGACTCATGATCCTTGAGGTCTCTTCCAACCCAGGCTATTCTATGATTCTGTGATTCTGAGATGGTTGTGGGGTTTGGAAATATCCAGCCTGAGTTTGGAGCATGCTCAGAGCAAAACTTACTGTTGATGTAATTTAAAGCCAAATAAAATCCTGTAAGATGACTTTAGTCATTTATCTACGAAGTGTTAACAGCACTGTATTCACTGTAAAATAAACAGGTTTCATTTTATATTGAAATTATTTTAAATACAAATAATTTGCAAAATGCCTACAAATACTAATTACACATTTGGTTTCCTTCTGTAAATCTCAAGAGGTTCATTTTTATGGGAAAAAAAATATTTAAACCTTATTTTTGCCACAGAATTTAGCTGGTCTGTGCAAATAGATTGTGGAAAAGCCCTGAGCAGGAGAGGTGCCTACAGGCCACATCAACACTCTAGTAATATTAAATAGATTAATCTCACGTTCAGTTTAAATTGATGTATCTTAAGCAAAACACAACAAAAGTTTAATTGCTAGAAGCAAGGTGAATATTAGAGAACAAGTTAGCCTTTGCAGATATTACTTTCCTAACTCCACTGAACAGAAGCAGTTTTTGAAGATTATAACAGCTGACAAAAATGGCTAGGAAAATCACCTGACCTTATTTAAACAGGAGCACAGAACACTCTAAGTGCACTGTAGTCATTACTTTATGTTTAAGTGTGTCAAAACCCCCCAAAATCTACTTAATGTGTTATCATACATCACTATTAATTAGAAGAAAGATTATACTCTTTACCTGCAGACAGTGTTGAAAGGTGGTAGAGCTATCATATTTTCATATAGGCTGCAAGGCTCATCAGGCATAGAAAGGAGTGTGAAGCATCTACTACAAATCATTTAGAAAATAAATGAGTTTAAAGAATTATCTTCTTGTTTCAGCTTCTGGAAGGAAATCACAGATATGGCACTTCATAAACATAGCATTAGAATACCTGAATAGAATGGGAAAGAATTTTTCACACATTTACATCCAGTCAAAGTAAATGAATTATTTCATTCCAGAAAGACTGTAAAAGCAAGGAAAGCTCATCTACTTGTCCCAGAAAGTGGACAAAGAATACAGGTAGGGTGGAGTCTAAGAAAAAAGGCTAAATATGATGAGTCCAAGTAGAACCCTCTCAGGCTTAAATCCCTTCTAGATTACTGAGCCAGATGTAATTTCTCTTTCCAGTCCAGTGTCCCATAGTAAACACAGCTGGGGGAATATACACAACTGAAGTATGTAAATATATTTATTGATCAATGTACACAAGAAATCAGTAGAACTAGCAAGCACTTAAGCACTTAAACATTATTATGTTCATCATCATCCTTGATGAGTCTCTTCAGGCCAGGCAGCCAGTTATGTGAGAAGGTCAGACTTCCTTATCTCCTGATTCTCCACTCTTGTTTTCTCAGGATTTTCAGACATTTTCACATCAGTATTTCTCCCTGTGAATCCTTCAGTTGCTAATTCTGTCTCAGCAACTGCACTTTTATCTCCTTCTGCATATTTTTCATTCACAAACTTTCTCAGAAGTTAGCACTAATTTTCTTAGTAACACTAAGCCAAGGTCATGCGGCTGTGCAGCACCAAACTATGGTATAAACTGACATCAGTGCCACAGGGAGGATGGTTATAAAAAAATAAAATGGGACACTTCTGAACCAGTTTTCTGAAAGGAGGTCTACTGCCAACTCTGTGATCACCGTGCAAATTCTAAATAATTATGAATATATTTTCCAGTTTGAAAAAGAAAGAAACCAGAGATGCAGTGACAGAATTCTGTACCAAATTGTAGAGAAAAAAGCTGCAAAACACAGATATTTCATGATGATCTTAGTGATATATATTTTAAGCTAAAAAACAAAAAAATGTATTTTTTTAACAAAGCTTCAGAAAATGGAAAACACAAGGATTTCAAACTCAGTTTTTACAGAATTAAAAACAAATGCAAATGCACACTCACAAACTAAATGCACAAGTATCTGGAAAGGAAGACAAAAAACTTTAGTGATTTTCTGGATTTCATAAGTTCAACTTATGGTGCATGAAACCACAGAGATTGACACAAACGTCCAAATGGAAGCAAAAAGGAAGCTTGATTATTGAAAGGATGAGAAAAGACAACATTGGTCAGCAGTCTTGTGGCATTCTGGTTGACAATAACATATTAGTTGTGGGTCCTTAATGGTAGATCTAAATCCCTTTGAGCCTACTGAGGAATTTTCTCTGTAGAAAAATGAGGCTCTATGACAGCTATCCAATTATTTGACCAAGTTCATTCCTTCTTTTGAAACAGAAAACTATACATTCTTACCTGTACTCTGAACAATTTTCCTTCCTCCTTGAAGGATGCCAACATTATTGATAATTACTAGTCTGAAAAGTAATTATTAAAGCTTACTTGCTACTTCCAAATGAGTTGCTTTCCACTATTACAAAGAACAGATCTGAGAAGTCTTCCACTCTCTAAAAAGCATTTGGATCTTGCAGGGAATTAAAATTCAACTTTCAGTTCAGATAGCACTAGAAATTTCAAAATAAATTTCATATTCTCACACCTGTCCAAAGTATATTTTCATTACACCTCAAGAAATTGAGACAATAACATCAGGGAAAGCCTGGTAACTAAAGGCAGGTCTTTGCTTCAGTTTTAAATTTGTGATCATTTGTGCCAACAGTTGTCTTCTGCTCATGGCCTCATACGTCTGGGTCTGTGTGCAGCAGCTCCCAGCTGTGTGAAATCCTATCTGTATATTAAGTCTACAGTCTTATGAAAAATTAACTTATGTGAAACTGTGATAAATGGGATTTCATTGTCTGAACTGATTGCTCTGAAATGTTATGCTATAACAACTAACTATCTTAAATGTGTGGCTCATATAACTGGAAGTTTTTGAAAAAAAGACTTAATTTAAAAAAAAAATCATAAGAACTCTTTAAGATTGTGCGAAAATATATGGCAGTTTTATTAGTTGAATTAAAAATACATTAACTAAACATTTACTTGTTATAAAAAGCAGTTGCAAGACTATGAAAATTGCAGTGTTCTGTCTTGACCTGTGACTACCTTCTTTCCTTTTAGCAAGTGCTTTTATACACTTTAGAATTCACATTACCAATTTCTAAAGTAGATTAGCCTCATGTAAGCTGGAAATTGATGGTACTTTGTACTGGTAACTACCATGACAGTGTTGCAGAATAACTCTCATAGAAGCAGCGCAGAAAGGTTATTTGATTTGATCTAAGGAGCTGACAGCATGTTTATTCACATAGTGTCCAACAACAATGAATGGCAGCTAGAATACTGGCTGATTGCTGCATTGATGCACTTTCTCTCCTTTGTTCTTTTCCCTTTTTCACTTATCTTTCTTATCTGTATTATTCCCATTGCCAATAGCCAGCCAGAAGACAAACTATCTCTCTGCAGAGACTACAAACACACGTTTAGTATTTCAACTCTGTAAATTTGTAGAAAAAATACTATGCTTCATTGTGTATTTCTTCTCCTGGAAGAATACATGCGTTCACACACATACACGTATATATACACAGATCAAATATATACTTTTTTCCCACAGTGTATTCCCAAATGTTAATCCTTATCTTTCTCACACAGCTGAAAATCGAGTAAGGCATGTTTTACATAAGCATGCTGTTTGATGTACATTTACGTGTTTTGTGTATTGAAAGTACAGTTTTGTGCATGACATTGGTCAATGATATGAAATGCTTGTTCTCTAATGATGACATTAGACCTGGGAACATACAAATTAACTACTGTTTTTGCTGTTAGACAACAAATTATTGTAGCTAAATATACTCAGCTTCCCAGTTATCAGTATCACATCTACCTAAATAAGAGTATATACACACGAATTGCATCTGAGCAATGAGGCATTTGGCACTTGCCAAAGATTCATAATAATTCAGAAATCAAGCAGAAAAGGACTAAATCACACATTCATGGTAGTTACAAGCCAGCAGTCATGCACAAACCATGAATAGGCTTTGAGTTTTCATTGAATCACTCAGTCAGTTCAGGGGAGAAAAAAAAGATTCTGACACCAATACTGATTGCACTCCTTAGTACTAGAGGTTTCAAAGGTATAAAAGAACGGAATATCAACTACAGAATAACCTAAATTGAAGACAGGCTCTACTCAAACACGCATTACTCAATCAGAAGCTCAGACTAGTAAATCTAATGTGAGCATCCAAATGCTTTCCATAAACCAGTGATTTTATTCTTACCATCTGGGAGATGTGCAGGATCCACAGGGTTCAGTAACTGTGTTAGATCATTCATTCTGGGATATATGAAAATGAATATCTAACTTCAAAGTATAAAATGAAGGTCAAGACTCCACATTTATAGTGGATGATAGCAAGTTGAGGAAAAGTTTGTGTTTATTCAGTATGATGGGATCTATACTGCTGAAAAGCAGATTCATAACTCTAAATTTTGGAAAAATACTTCTGAAAATGTATTAGAAATATGCCAAAACATTAATTTAATGCTCAGAAATTCCTTAAAAATCTTGAATTCAAGATGATGAATTGAAAAAAATACTATAGGCAACATATCTACTCTCACAATAACAGTATCTTCTCTATTGAGTTCATAAACTCAGTTTAACTATGTCGCCTTTTTGGTGGCAATTAAGAATAGAATACAATATATTTTCATTTACACTGAAAGGAAGATAAATTTATTTATCTTAATGTATTGTTTGTCGCAGTTCTAGAAATTTTGTGAGATTGTGATACTTGGAATACTCACAAGAGTTCTCCATAGATGATAATCATTTCCAATAGGTAATAATTCCAGATCTCTCCAAAATGAAAGAACCTTTTGGAAAACAGAATAAACTCCTCCTCCTCCACTTCCCTCCCCTTCTTTTTAGTTGTCAGTTATTTAAAACTGGAGTTCTTCCAAGAATGGGAGTCATGGATGCATTACGCTAAATTCAATAGAAGCATACATTTCATCTTTCTTTTCCCTATACCCTAAGCTTACATTTGAGGAAGAACAAGAAGCTTAATTAAGTATGCACTGAGACTCCTCCACAGTGTCAACCCAGGATGATGACAAATGCGAATGGCTTGCCAGCAGTATGGCTACTCCTTTAATCTCTCAGTTTTTCAGCTGCCAAGAAAAGGTCCCTCAATCTAATGTTTATAGACACTGTGCTCAGTGTATATAGACATTTTACATTTGAAAGGATTAAAATTGTAATGGATGATGAAAATATGTACTGAAACGGTATTATCACAAAATAATACTGGATAAATTATCTTGTTCTGCTCTAAAAATAGGAAGTTATATACATAGGCAATTCAGATATAACAGATCTGTTTTCTTGAAAATGAGGAAAGTCCTCACCAAAAGTTGTACTGAAATGCACAGAAAAGTTATCTTATACCATCTCAAAAGGCAATGTTTTCTCTACATTTGTGAATTTAGAGATTTGGTAATTGTTCTGAGGTTTTTTGGTTGGTTGATTGGCTGGTTGTCTTTTTTTTTTTTTTTTTTTTTTTCTTTTTCTTTTTTTCAGGCAGTTAATTTCATATTTATAGGATCTTTTAACAGGTTGAATAACATGTATGTCACTCACTCCTTCCATTTTTGACCAGTGTTTAAATGTTAACTAAGATTGTTCCTACATCTCCAATTAAAAGTGTAATTTCACTGGGACAGCTATTCTACACAGGACTCCATGTCTATATCAGATACATAGATGGTTTGCTTATCTATATCAATGAGATACAGGATCAACCGATCAAGACAGCCATTTCTACCATCATGTACATCAGTTTGTATGAATACTAAGTCTTTACCTTGAACAGTTTACAGTTCAATACCTTCCACTTAAAACTCAACCACACAGGTAGACCATGAGACACATGAATCAATAAGACACAGGTACAGCACATTTACCCATAAGGAATAATTTTGTCATTTACAAATGTCTATTTACAGCATGTGTAATGCCTGCCAAGGAAATTCCTAATAGTAAACCAAGTGTAGTAACTACATAGTGACAACTTATGGGATAAAATTTTCCTTTCTGCTGTCAGGGCACATTGCTGGCTCATACTGAACCTGCTGTCAGTCAGCACCCCCAGTTCCCTTTCTGCGGAGCTTCTCTCTAGACACTTGTCTCTACCTGAAACTGTGTTCAGCATTACTCCATCCCAGGTGCAGAATCTGGCATTTTCGTTAGCTGAACATCATACTCTTGATGATTACTCAGAGCTTCAATGCAAGGCATCTTCTGGGCATATTCCCCAGGAATCTTCTCTATAATGTTTTCAGGTATTGAGGTTAGAGTAGCAGGTCTGTGGTATCTTGAATCTTTTCTAATGTTCCTTTTGTAAGTGTGTATAACACTGGGATCCACCTATAACATTTACTAGTTCCAACACTTCCTACTCCTGTTCTCAAATGAAGTATGAACAGACTCTTCCAAATAGACGAATCATTCTTTTTCTGTGCTCATGACTGAGAAGAAATCTAAACAACCATCATAAAATAAATGTTTCATTTTTTAGGTGATATGGTCAAGAACTAACAAGAACAGACCTATCTATTGATGTAAATAAAATTTAGGTACATCTACCAAATAAATCACTGCAGGCAAAAACTGAGCTGTTTCATTAGTTCCCATTTAGCTATTTAAGAGTGTGCATGATTTTTTTCACGCTAAAATGTTTATCCTGTAACCTTATATTATTAATGTTGCATGTATTATTTAACATCACTTTTACACACACACAAGAATTAAATATGAATGTTCATTTCCTTCATTTGGTATGTACACATATTCTCAGAATACCAGAGAAATTACTCTTACACTGTGCATTCCTTCGTTTAAAAATCTTATATGCTACACAGTTAATTTTCACAACTGTTCTGATCAGTATTGTGGTATATTATATCTATACAATGTCACTGTTTTAAGAATGCACTATTAATATAGAACATACATTCTTCTTCAGTCCACTATTTTTTGTTGTTACTGTACATTTCTTGTTTATAAAATACATCTTAGCATTTTTCTTCATATTCTGGAGACTGAAGTTGACATTGTCAGAAGGTAAGTCAATCTTCATCACTCTTTCCACAGCATCCTGGATCTAAGCCCCAGGAAAATACTAATCTTCTCTAGATGACAGGTTGACATTGAGTCCCTCCATTCTCCTACCCCACTCCCACACAAAAGGGAGTTGTCCATTACTCTCAGTCACCATTTCCTTCTGATACTTCTGCTTGGCTCAGAATCAGTTGGCAAACATTTTACAGCAAACCCATTTCCTTCTCAGGTGGAGCAGGAACAACCTTCTTGGTGCCAGGACTCAACAGATTCCATCCTTTTCCTTCTCCAGATTATCCACTTGCTGTTATACTAGGGACAGATTTTGCCTTTTAGGATTGGTAGCTCAGCTCACAGAAGAAATGCTGTGGGGTATTAGACACATAACCTCTTGTTATGCATAGGTCTCCTCAAATATTTTTCATACCAATAACAGCGTGGCCTGCCACTATTGGCTGATGAGTCACTGTACATAACTAACTTACTTCAGGTATTATGGCAATAAACTGTATTGTTCTCGTATTCTCACTATTATATCAATTAAATGCATGCTAAGTATCATTGAGAGTAAAAAAAGACAACAGGTCAATTTTTAAACTCTGGAGAAAGCTTCATCTCACAAAATTAAATTAACAGCTATTGAAAATTTGAATTCTTTCAGAGTTTCATGATCTGTTATGTCCCTACCTGTAAGACTACAGAAAAAAAAAAAAAACAAACACTGAGCTTATCTATTTTCAAACTTCTTACTTAACAAAAGTATGCTGAACTACTTATTGGCAAATATTTCCTATATTTATGCATTTCTGTTAAACTATGAACACAACTAAGAATTCCAGTTTTTCACTGGATCTTAACTGAGACGTTTCCCCACTATGCTAAATACTTTCCAAACAGAATAGATGAGTTCTCTACTTTCCATAGTTAAAAAGTCATTGTATTTGTACCAAATGGAATACGAATGAAGAAACAAAGCAGTAATTCCAACATCAACGAAATTATTATTCCAGTTCCCTTGACATCTTCTTTGCTGATCTTCCAGCCCAGTGTGTCTTTCCATTCTAAATAGACAGGCAAATCCTCATGGGCATACTTGTGTTCAAGTTTCAAGAAGAATAAGGATCACACATATCAATGCACTATATATGGAAATATTTCTTGTCACACAAAATGGATCTTTTCACTGTTTGACTGTCAACCCCTTCCTGATCAAACCAGACAACACCAGCTTCTGCTGCTTTTCCAGACTCTTGGCAGTCTCTCCTCACATCTGCACATCTTGCATTTACAAGTACACAGATTCCAAAGCTGTCAGTGGATGGAAATAATTTTGAAATCCAAAGTGAATACAAATGGATTGCTTGTAAAAGGCTTTTATTTCTGTGTCAAGTGGTAGAGTTGCTAGTACAGAAGCTTCCATTTTATACTTTCCCATTTCCAACAGTATCACAAAAGGCTGGAAATGTCCCAGCAGCAAAAGGACTGAGAATTTTTTTAATTGCCAAGTGTATAAAATAAGTTCAAAACAAATGGTTTTTTTGTTTGTTTGTTTTTTGTTTTTATTTTAGGATATTTTGAAATATAAAAATAAACTTAAGGGGAGAAGAATCTCCTGATCTTTTATTCCCTTCCTTTAAAAGAAACATTCAAAGAACAACAAAAATTATTTCTGGTGTATTTATAGTACACTGTCATATGGGAGTGCTTACAGTAGCTATGGATTACAATATACAGTATTGGCAGTGTAATACAATCCACTTATTCCTTATTATATCTCGCTCTTCCAAAAAAAGTTACAGTGTTAAAATTCAAGATTAGCTTGGTTTGGAACACATTAGCTTGAACTGGTTGTTTATTCTGGATGCTGCCTAACTGTGATCTCATATTTGTGATGTGAGATTGACATCTTGACAACTGAGCAGAATTTCACAACATTTCCACCACAATTGGGCTTTAAAAGTAAAAACAGATTGTCTTTAGAATAAGTTTATTTTGGGCAAAATATAAGTTTCCAAGTTTCTCCATGAGGTATAATCAAAATTGTCAGATTTTTAACTGCTACCTTAGAAAAACATTACAAGAATAGAAAAACGAAACTCAAAATAAAAGGAGGAGAGAAATATTTTCTGGTTTCTACCAACACCAACACCATGAAAGACCTCTTTTTTTTTTTTTTTTTTTTTTTTTTTCCCTCCTGCAGAATTTTGACCAAAAGCAGTCTAAGAAAGAAGAAAGTCACTGCTGCTGGACCTTTGTATTGCAGCCCTATGAGCTGCTGAATGCATGAGTAGAGGTCTCCTAAGTCTGTGCCTGGCCAAAAGCAGCTGACCAGAGAGTCAGATGCAATGAAGCCTTTTAAGCAATCAGCAAGCAAGCCACAGATCTGGCAGTATATTGACTCCGACCCCGGTGAAAAATCTCAGCCTGGAATGAAATGTCAAATCGTTATGTCCCTTAAGTATGCAAATCCCCTGGAACATTATCATAGTTATGTCAGCAACACATCCCAGATAAAGAGAGCTTTTCGAGGCATTATGTATTTTTCTACAGGAAGAATAAGTGCATTCATTAATGAGAAGGTATTACAAGACTGTGAGAAAAAAAGTGTCAGCAAAACTAAACTGGCTTTTGCTTAAAGCCTTGAGAGAGACAAGTGTCAGCCAAACCCTCACCAGAGGCTGAACTACTTGATGCTGCCTGCATAAAAAAAAGGCTACTTGACCTACTTTTGTTTCTGGATGAAAAATAGACATTTCTGTCCGCTGAAGGCTATAGTACTTCCAAAATAGTAGGAATCAAGTGACATTTCTTCTTAAAATAGCTATGCCAAATCTGTTCTGGATTATGAAGATCAAATTACAATATCGTCCAAACGAATAATAAATTTTCCATTGATCACTGATTAGGAAAATCCACAAGTTACTTAAGCACCATATGGCATAAGGTGAGTTTCAACAAGAAAACTAAGTTGTTCAGGACACACTTATCTATTAATATAAAAACATATTTATAAAACCCTGTAGAAACTGCATGTTTTGTGTTTGATGTCGCTTTCTCTTTTCAGTTTTGATATGTTGTGTTGAGTAGCAGTGAGTGTTAGGATTCTGCCATGCACATGGAAGGTAGCCATGTGCATGGGGTTCAGTTGTAAAATACTTTATTTATGACTTGGTTTCTCTTGCTATTCTTAATTGTCCTCCACATTCCCTACAAAGCAACACATCCAACCCATGGCCTGCTAGCCTCACATAGTCTGGAATGGCCTGTCCACTGATTACTCCCTGCCCCATGCTATAAAGTCAATGGCTCTTCCCCTGCTGAGCAGCTTGGCCTGGCCATGTGTGTGCACCCATCATTCAGCAACAACCAAACGTCACTGTGCTATTAACACTGTCTCAGCTGAAACCAGGACAAGTAGGAAGGCACAGTGAAGTGATAAATCCACCTCCTGCCATATGCATTCAGTTAAATTGAACTCCATGTGTATTTTATGTTGCATGCATTTGTGCTCCTTGGTGAGTAAAGTGCATTGATTACTGACAAGAATGTTTCAGCTTACCGAATGTCACCTCAAAAGAAAACAGAAACCAAAAAAGAGAAAAATCATGGATGAAGGAGTATTCAACAAAATAAAAAAAAAAAAAAAAAAGGATGGATGAGTACTTTTTTTATAGAGAGAAATGATATGACACTGTACAGAGTACGTAAGGAAATTGTGTCAGTTTTCAAAAATACAATCTGAAAAGACATTACATGCAAAAGCATGCTGCCAAATTGAATATATATATACATATACAAAGAATACTTGTAAAAACAAAATAGTGGAAGTGAAGAAATCTGTCATTTCCAAAAAAAAAAAAAAAAAAAATCAGTTACAACTCAAATGGACAGTATTATAAAAGCTAATTATGTGGTAACAAGTCTGACTGTGGGGAAAAAAAAAGTCAAAACCATTTACTGAAGGTGAACTTATTAAGCAACTTATGGAAAGCATGTGCTGATAAAAAAAAAAAAAAAAGATTTTTTTTTTAAATCAGTACATCTCACTAGACTGTAATTAGGCTATTTGAATAAATAGGAAAATCTATCAAAAGAAATTTGGAGAGTAAAGCTGCTAATTTCAAACTGACTGCTTTGACAACAGAGAAATTACCAATGTTACAGATATTGCTATGCTTGCCATTTTTATTAGAGGTATTGATAACAAATATGATGTGTCTCAAGTAATGGTTTCTTTGGTGCCATTAAAAGACACAATTAAATCTCTTGATTTGTACCGAGTTGTAAAAACTGCATTAAAGTAGTTTTCTTTAACTTTTGTCACCTTATCTAATAGAGCTACTGATGGTGTCCCAGCGATGGTTGGTAAAAAAAATGTGGGACTTATAAACTAATAGAATGCAATCCAATTGCCACTAGCAACTCATGTTTGATGAAATATCACTACGTCATACACCAAAATCAAAAACAGATAGTGTTGTACAAATCGTCATCAAAGCTATGAATTTCATGAACTCCAATGGATTGAATCACTGCCAATTCCAGGAGTTCCTGAAAAGTATCGATGCTGATTTACTTTTCTGATGAAAGGTGGCTAGTTCAGGGTAAAATACTAAAAAGATGTTAGGATTTGCAAAATGAAATTAAGTCAGTTGTGGAATCAAAAGGAAAATTTGTGCCTGAACTTGAAGATTAAAAAGGTTCACAGATTTAACATTTGTGGTAGATTAGACCACTCATTTAAATGAGCTAAACATGTGTCTTTGAGGTGAAAATTAACATATCTATGCTATGTTTCAAACTGTAACATCATTCAAAAGGAAACAAGTTATGGAAAGCTTAAACTATGGCAAATACATTACATATTTTGATACACTGGCTAAACACAGTCCTATGAAAAGCAAAAAATATGAAAAGGTAGTCAAAGAGGGAGAAAGAAGGAAAGAGCCTGGGAACAGGAACAAAAATAAAACTATGGGATGTCATTATTTGGCTCTGAGTTTTAACCTACTTTTTCTGACCCAAAGCCTCCTCACACTGCAAGGGAAACGCAGACTAATTCTTTGTTTTAATAGTCATTGAGGTTAAACCCGAAAGCTTTCAGGTAGATAAGTCACAAAAAGCCTCTGTAAAGTAAAGGTAAATTCTTTCATCTGCTGGTCAATGTGTAATTCATTACATTTATTGCCAAGGCAAAATTAGTAGGTGATTTGAAAGCAGTTTGGGAATAATGGCACTGTTATACAAGTGCAGATTTCAATCCACTAATAGAGAGCAAAGAGTAGTCTCGTTGAAGTTAATCAGCTTTTGAAGGTAATGGAATAAGTTCAATAATTAATGCATTGCAATCTCTGGATTTGAGTATATTCCTCTATGTTCAACATGGACAGAGAATATGATTGTTCTAGAAATTCAAGATTTTATCTAGCTCTTAAAGTCTTACTGTATTGTGTCTCCTAACTTTAAAAGTTTAACCAGGAAAACAAAATAACAAAAAAGCACATCTGAGCTATCTACAGTAATAATACAAGGTGTCTGTATCTACTGCGACATCCTTCCGTGGATTAGAACAACTTCTGATTCAGAGCTAGAGAGACTTTCTCTTCAATGTACATTTCAGGGGATTCTAGTATATGAAAATAAATCCTTAATTGCTCTATGTTTTAACTGGAAGACTCTCCCAGTTCAGAAGACAAAAGAGAAGTTGGGGTGGAAATGTGAGCTCAGATCCTTCAATCTTGTGTTTTTAGTCCAGAATAGGTTACCAGTTATTTTTTATTTAAGACTATTTTTTTTTCCCTCAGAGATTTTGCTCCACAAAAACTAGTATTGTAAAATGGTAATATAGGTACTTCTTGCCAGGGGATCTGGCACATAATATCACAATTAAAAACTACAACAAAACCATAAAGCAATAAAAATGTCGTATAAGCTTCTACAAACTAAACTAACAAGCAATAAAACAAATAGAGTAGTGTAAGTAGAGTGTTAAGTGTAAGGAAGGTGTTTTGCTGCCAGTAGAAGTATTCTACAAAAAAAAAAAAAAAAAAAAAAAAATAGCCATTTGCATGTTCATAGTGTTAAACCAGTTCTTTAAAGGGCAGTATTGTTATTTAAATCAGTGTTTGAGAGTAGTGCATGTATCAGAAGGATTTTTGAAGTACAGGTAAGTAATGCAGCTGCCCTTCGGCAGTAAATTATTCCCAGATAAATGTGATGATTCTGTTGAAAGATGAACTGATTATTTTACTTAACATGTCAGGAAACTACTGTAACAGAGAATTGAGCTAGGATTACATAAACAAATACCTTAGACATCTCATTTAAAGAAGAGAACGAGCACAAAAGAAAACACATACTTCCATGATCCCTTAAGTCTTAAAAAAGACGAGTTCTCCCTTTTGGAGCCTTTGTACCAATGCTAATGTTCCTCCTTTTGTTTCTCCTTTCTCTTTGGCTTACAAAAGAAGTAGCATGTAGGCTTCCTTTTTTGATGCCTACATTTCATGGTGGGCATAAACTGAAGCCAATGTCAGGATTTAAAAATACTTGTCACCAGCTTGAGCGTGGCAGTGGTCCGAGCTGGGCTGGCACAGCCCTCCAGCTCAAATCCACTCCCTGATGTGCTTCCAATTCTCCTGCCACAAGCAGACTGCTGGCACCAGCAACATAGTAACCCTGTACTATAAATTGACACATTTGGCGAGAATAGACTACTGCGCACAAAAAAAGAAGGCAAGGGACATCAAATTTATTTTTTGTTATTGATTAATGCTCTGTCAGCTTAGATGAATACTAATGTAGCTGCATAGGCCATTACTTTGCAGCAGGGTACAAATAGTGTGCAATTTCTTCCTCATTTCTTCCCCTTAGACTTATTTCTATATTAAAGGACAATGGCTGATTAAAAATATACAAATAATGTCTAAGATTCAAACTACTGTTCAGTATCAATAGCATTTCAGTTACTTTTTGTTTTCTTAAAGGTAACATCTAACAAATATTGTCAGCAATGAAATGGAATAAGAACTGAAAATACATAACACTGAAAAAAATGGAAACAAATGCATTGGAGAATATGTGTTTGAGGACATTTGTTTTCTCAGATTTAAATTTCTATAGGTTGTTGTACATTTGAAAGTCAAAATAATACTTCTGTTTATACAGACAGTCTTCTGACATTAACTCATTATTAGTGATTTTAACTTTTTGATACAAAAGGTGCTCTGTCACTTAAATCATTTATGTCTTTTGAGCAGAAAGGACTTCTAAATAAATTTGTTTGCCTCAGATTTATTGGATGGATGCCCAGTTCTTCAACAAATAAACTGAGTGCTGCTTCTGCTGCTCTCTTTGACAGACCTATGCAGTTTGTGTTGCCTTAGAGGCACAAACCATCCTTGTAAGGTAGGAACTGTTCTGCAGTAAGAAATTGTGTTAATTTTAACTACTTAAAAATGCTGCAAGTAAACTTCTTGAACTGCCATCTCGTATCAAGCAGAATTAGTTTTGCTTTTCCTGTAAATGGTGAAAACATGCAGAAACCACACATTTTGCCAGAAACTCAAAATACACCTGGACAAGGACTGTAAATAGACAGCTCTCCCCAACACTCAGTTTTTGTCAAGCTTTGGCACTCTTTAACAGTGAAAAAGCAATCTCCACATCAGCAGAGCTAACTCTGAGATGTTTCCTGTTCTCTACCAACTTATGCAAGAGCAAAGTTTTTCACCACCATCCTGTTAAAGGAAAAATGGCCTCACTCCAAGCAACACAACACTGTGCTATGGGGTTGTTCTGTGACTCTGCAAGTCTATTTGCTTATGTGTCCACAGGCATACTTCCATATATAACATTATTTGAGACTCATGAACATCTACAGTTACCAAGTTGAGAAAAGCTCATCTCATTATACCAGCAGCTAGAGCATCTTGGGTTGTTAATTGTAAGTGACTGTCTTTCCCAGGTAGTCTCACAAAGATGCTGAGGAAAAGAGGTGAGAGTCTGGAATCTGAGAGGTTTTGATGACAAGGAGTAAAAATATATTCTATTTTTTAAAAGATAAGTCATCAGCAATTTGGCATGTATCACTCAAGTATGAAACCAAAAGTACCGAAAGATAGCCTTGGTTCAATTATCTTTATGAGTGCAGGTACATTTTTCTAATACAGTCTAGAAATGGTAAGACTAACAACTTACGCTGTGGTACAGTAACATGAATGTGAACTCGTGCCAGCTGTTGTTATTTCTGTATACCTGCTCCTGCCTGGTGGTGAATGAGAAATGCTCCCAGGTAACAACACAGAGTTGGAATTCTCATATATATCATACAGGTTAAGTTCACAGTGCAGCTTGCCTTTCAGAAGTTCATTCATTAGTTTCACTCCCAGCATGTAGAGATCACAAAAAAAATAATTTGAGTAGCACCATTTGATAGTTCACTAGAAGTATAACTAACTGTTGCTTTGGCTTTATTAAGACTACAAAGTTTATTTACTGTTGCTATGATACAAAACTGAAGAATTCTACCTAAAAGAAGTCTAGTGAAGAGGAAGCTGAGGTGAGACCTCATTGCAGTCTACAGCTTCCTCATCTGACCTGTTTCTTCCCCAATGCAACTCCAAATCATTCCCTCAGGTCCTGTCACTGTCATCACAGAGGGCAGATCACAGCTTCCCCTTTGTTTTCCTTGAGAGGAGCTATAGACTGCCGTGAGGCCTCCCCTCAGCATCTTCTTCTCTGGGCTGAACAAGCCAAGGGACTTCATCCTCTTCCCATACATCTTGTCCTCTAGACCCTTCACTATATTCCTTCTTAGATTGTATCACCGAGAATCGTATGTGGTCCTTGAAATGGGACTGTACCAGCAAGAGCAGAATGGGATAACCCCCTCCCTCACCCACCTGGAAGTGCTGTGCTTGATGCACCCCAAGGTACAGTTGGCCCTTTTGGCTGTCAGAACACAAGTGACTCATATTCGTCTTGCCATCAGCAAACAGCCCTGGATTTCTTTCCACAGAGCTATAGTCCAGTTTCATTTCCCATTTTATTTTGGACAATCTTTGATAAGTGCTGAAGTCTTTCTGTAAAAGGACGCAGCTTCTAGTTTACAGAGAGTAACCCCTAGCTCAACACTTTCAGCTTAAAAGCTACTGAATTTGGGGGAGTATTATGGGAAACAACACTGTATATGTGAACTGCCCTCTGTTCAGCACTAACTTAAGTGGATCTTTAGCATCATCTATTACAGCCATTCTTATATTCTTGTTGAATGATGAATGACAGACAGAGCAAGTGGTAGGAGGTGAGAAAAAATTGTTCAGAAGAATAAAAGATAGACCAATAACCATGAATAGAATAAGGAGAGAGGAAAGTGACAAGGAAAAGTGTTAGTGAGTTGGATATTGAGGGGAAAAAATCATAAGTATGAATAGATCAATTCATTGTACTCTTGAAGGAAAGATAGTTAACGGTGAGAAGTTAAATTTCACTGGAGGAATATAAGGGAGAAGTATTATATGATCAGAAATCTGAAAAAAAAAGTACAGGAAATTAGGGAAAGGAAAAGAAGAAAGAAATAATAACTATTACTTGGAATTGTACTTCTGCTCTGATATTTTGAGTATCCTTCATGCAAAGAAAAAAATCATTTATTTTCTGAAGCCATTAAGATTTAATGAACTGTACTTATAGGATAAAAATAAAAAATAAAAATCACAGTATACAACCAAAAAAAAAAAAAAAAAAACTTGTTGCACTTACATTTTCTCACCCAGTGAGATTAATAGCAGAGAGTATTTATTTTTTTTATTTCCAGAAGTATTATAGTTGGGTGAAGTGGAATCAATTTCCCTCTCCCAGTATTTCAATTTCTGTCAGGAACTATCAAGATTAAGAATTAGTAAGAGCCAAAGCATGGCGATTAAACATAATCACATTTTTTTCTATGCAGTCCCTGTAGAAACTGAAGATAGTAGCATATGTAAGACTTTGGTACAGCAAGTGCTGTATATTTTCCTGAAAAACAAACGTATTTTTTCCTAAGGCTTTCACACTTGTACGTTTCAATCTTATAAAGTAAGTATAATTCACCTACTGTGTGTTGATCATATTACCTAGAATACTTGAACACCTTCAGAAGTATTATTTGATGCCTTAACATTGTTAACACTGGTGCATAGGAGTATTTGCAGTCTGATACCACTGGAGTCCTTTGTTAACAAGTTTCCTGAATTGCACTTCTTTATTTTCTGTTTATCCATGGGATTCAACACTTCCAAATTTCTTCAGAGTCCCATCATAGATTTTTCAGAAGATATCTACAAATAACATCAAATTCCAATTCTTTTTCCTGGACCTAATGTATCTCCCTTGTACTTCACTTATATAGTCTTTTCTATTAACAGACTTGTTTGGAAAAAATAGTAATTATTGTTTAACTGTAAGGCTGCCTTATTTTTAGTTTGTCACAAAGCCACTGAAGCTGTTTTAGTGAACAACTTTCCAAAGGTGTTTTAAAGTTTCACCATTTACATGAAATTACTATCACAAGACAGTGAAAGTGTCTCATAATTCTTTAAAATAAGATTTTAAGAGCAAGTAGCAGACTAAAATGCAGGTATATCATTGGTCTTAGCTGACTATCCAGACAGTTGGTGTTATGCTTCGTGTATCTGTTCATAGGTAACCTAGAGAGGTTAAGATTGGAGGCAGTCTGGGCTGAAGTGATCATTCTTGGCTAGAGTTTGTGATCTGGAGGAATGCAAGCCTGGCAAAAAGTAGAGTCAACACCCTGAACTTCAGAAGAGCAGACTTCCAGCTCCTCAAGTAACTGCTGGATGGGATCTCCTGGGAAACCGTCCTTAGGGGCATAGGACAGAACAGAACTGTCAGCTCTTTAAGGACACCCTTCTGAGAGCACAAGAACTCTCCATCCCCCAGCAGAAATCGAGAAGAGAATGTGGATGAACGGCATGGATGAGCAAGGGCCTGCAGCTTAAACTGAGAAAAAAGAGGGAAATGTACAGGAAGTGGAATCAGGGTTGTGTAGCCTAGAAAGAATACAGGGATCATGAAAGCCAAGGCACAGATGGAGCCGAACATGGCAAGGGATGTGAAAAATAACAAGAAAGGGTTCTACAAGTACATAGGAGGAGAAAGGCCAAGGAGAGTGTTCCCCTCTGATAAATGAGGATGGAATGAAACAGTTTTGACAGTTGACAATTGCATATTTAAATAACCAGTATCTTCAGTCTCTGAGGAATAGTAGGTTCCCTTCAAAACAGATTTATTTCTGTGTATTATTCACTACCATAAAGCTGGAAAAGAAACAAAACCACACATGCAAAAATAAAGTGGAAAAATTAAAACAAGTTAGTGAAAACTTGAAAGAGAGACACATTTTTTCTAATATGACTACAGTATATCTTTGAGAATGTCTGTAATGAAGCTTTCAGAAGTTCAGTCTGTGGTATCACCTGTTGCACAGATTAGTTCCTGAGAAAGAATGAAGCATATTTTCAAGCTAAATGCCACGTACAGAATATTATGAGACAGTGAAAATACTAATTCCATCTGGAATCTTGAAGAAAATTACCTAAGAAAATATGATATTAAAAATCAGCACAGTACTGCAGTAATTTAGCATTTCCTTTTCCATGAAAGTTAGAAAATGAGCATCAATCACAGATAATTTGCACAGAAAGATAGTCTGTGAAGCCACCAGGGAAGTTGTCCCATGGATTCTTTTGAATAATTAACATTTAAATGAAAAAAAAAAGGGGATATACATGAAAATGTTTAAGAGCTGATTGTTACTGCTTCCTGAAATGTAAACTAACAATAATAATCCCACCATATATGATAAGACTGAGTCATAAGTCTACAGATACATGAACTAGATGCAAAAAATGATTGCAGACCCATACTTTATCATCAGCCAAAGGGTATACACAGTACATAACTGTAAGACTTTTATTTTGCACACCTAAATTAATATCAGATCTAGGATCATATTTCAGGCCTTTATTTTCTACTTTCAAGTCATCTTCACTCTTTAATAACTTTCAGATTTTTTGCAGGATCCCAAATGAAGGAAGTCAGGCTTCTGTAGTTAAGAAAAACCTACACATATCTTAACAGGTATGTGTCCCTGTTTTGTAAATGTGCCTAACAGAAACAGACTTTTAGAATACAAGAAGCTCTTAAAAATACTACTGAAAAATGTAGCAAAGTTTTTCAGATAAATGTGATATTTAACCTTAAGCACATGCAGCCAAATGTCTTGCTAACTTCGTCCTACTAACAGGATACACAAAACCAAAGAGACAGGTCAGGTATTCTGAATTTGTAAGATCCATATTAATTGCCCTCTGTGTATCCATGGAATTTTTCAGATTCCATTACATGAAGGGAAAATAGTAAATGCTGGGGGTAAAGCTGATATTTTTTGCTTACAAAAGAAATAGAGAAAGTTTTTATTTTCTGTATTATAAGTTAACCTTCATTTTTCAGCCAATTAGGGACACTGGTAGAAAGTATAGCAGTAAGTAAATTGTGTATGTAGGATTATGTTCTGTGTTAAACCACCATTAAAATTAAATCCTGATCACTCACTTCTGGTAAAATGAATGAACTGAAGTTGAAAGATGTACTTTCTGTATGACAATCCTTTCTGAATAACACTGTATGATAATGTAGTTAAGAGCTCTCCAACTTCACACATTCATAAATTATATGTGTATTGTGCCAAGAAGCTCATGTCTTATTAAGTGATACCTGAAAGAAGCAACAGGCGCAGAAATTAACTTTCAACAGCAGGAACACAGAAATGCCTTTCTCACACTTAGCATTTATTAAATTGTAATGCAATAATGCAAAGTATTGTCATCCTTCTAGGGTTGACATATTAATCAGTTCTTAAGACTAGATTAATTCAAAAGGGTAGGATATAATGCAGTCTCTCTCACCCTGTTTGCACTCTTCCATATACAACAGGGCTCTGCTGTTTCCACAGAAAGCTGCTGTGAAGATTGTTTTCATAACTTATTATTTCGACCATTTTATTGGTATGGACGCTTCTCTGACTTTTACTTCTTAATCATGCCAAACTTAAAACTACTTTCTTTCACTCTCAATGATTCTCACAGTTATCCCATCTATTTCCTTTGATTCCACTTGGAAAGTCTCACTGTTGTTTCTGATTGATTTGAGACTTCAGCCACTCCTAAGATTTTCAAAGACGGTTTGTGCTTTCCCATGCTGATCCCCTGTGCAGAGATGAAATATTTAACTACATCCAAACCTTTACATCCTTCCATACTGCCAAGTCACCCAGATATGATATATTTAACAAATTTGACAGCTGTGCACCTTCTACTAACAGTATAAACTGTACTTTTAGTGTTTTCTCTAATATAAAGACCAGTAAATGCTAAAGGAACAACAAACTGTTCCACGGCCACTTTAAGGTACAAATATTCAGTTCTGATCAAATCAGGGCCAAGCAGCAAAAGTAGGTGGTTTGAATTTTAACATAAGGGATACTTCTCAGAATTACTGTCTCTTGAAGAAAGATATAAATATCCTGAAACATTAAAGGCCAACTCTATCAGGAGCATTGACACTGAGAAGTACCAAACAATAGAAAATAGAACGTAAAATGTCCCCTGTAGCAGCTAAAATTCAAACTCAGTAGAAATAACTTGTCCCACAAAATTAATGGCAACATGTCATTTGAGTTGTGTCTTACATTGTTAAAATAGTAGATTGTGCTCAGAAAGGAAGCATTTATCAAACAATCATTCAATAATGATGGAGATTCACTTCCAAAAGTAGGTCCTGACAGAATACAAGTACTTGACTTAGAAAAGAATAACAGTACTGGAGATCTTCATTTAGGAAACAATGTGAGTTGGTAGGATTACAGAAATTATGTTTTGAATTTTAATTGCATATGTGTGTGTTACTTTGGATTATAGAATATTTCAATACAGTCTGGAATTATCACACATTATATAGCTATGAGAGATTTTATATTGTTTGTTTGCTCAAGCAACTGATGAATGATACTAGTTGTATTTGTCTCATCTAGCTCCTTTTCTTTTCCTCTTCTTTTTCAACAACTCTAAATCCTTACAGACCTTATGTCCTTACCTGTCTGTACTGCACTTAGCTTGAAAGTACTGATTTATCTTATTTTATTAGAATTGCACAAATGATTGCTCAGATGTTAAGTAGTTGTGTCTCTATGCTAAAATAGTATTGTTGTTTTCTTATTTATTTTTATTTCCTTTTTTTATTTTTTTCTAGTATTCTGATTGAAAAATACATAAATAAATAAATAAAGACATGGAACTTGCTTATAGAATGAAGCCTTTTTTAGAAATAACAATAAAAATAATAATAAAAATAAAAAGAATGCCTTGTTTGTGCAAGGCATTGCCAGGGTGGGTAGCAACGGTTGTTCAGAGTCTTTGCAATATTAAATTACTAGTCTGATTCTTTGACACAGTACAGATGTAAGCATAGATTCTTTTGACTTGGTGAAGTCTAGAGTTTTTGACAAAGCAATTTGACATTGCAGATAATTAAGGATTCAGAAGCAAGTTTGAAAATGACTGACAGAACTCTCTAATATCCTTACAGTACTAACCATAAAATCCCTTCCAAATAATTACAATGCAATTTATTAAAAAAAAAAATTCTTAACACACTCACATTTAAAACTCTTTAGATACTATCAGTTACATACATACTTGCCTGCATCCTTAAATGCTTTTCTGAATCTGGGTCCAAATGAATCCATGCTGTAGAAAATCCCTTCAGGCGTACAGTATTCAGGCTCCAAAGATTACCTGAAATATCAGCTGAAAAACATTAGAACAAGATTTTTTTTTCAGACATTTTCCTGGATACAGTACTAAGTTGCTTTTGCGTTGGATTTTTGAAGATTCATTTCAAGCAGAGTTGGCAGATAGTTTACCACTTCCCATATATTGACATTCCAATATGAAAAAGAGAGAAAATAGAGTTGCTAAGGTGACAGCAGCATATTTACTAGAACTCTAGAAGAACTACGAACACTACAGAAAACTTTTTATTTCCTCTTTTTGGTTGTGATTGGTGTTTGCAGAAATGTAGTGTTTGAAAATGTAGAAAATTTCACAGGATGTAAAACTTTTTATAGCATTTATTTCAGGGGAATAAAATGGAAAATTTATGTATTTCAAGATAGGAAAATTGAAATGCCAAAAAGCTGGTCAGACTCCAGTAACACAGGAGTCAGTGATAGGGTGCCTGATGAAAAGGGCAAGTGATTAGTCTAGAATTCTGTTAGAACATGGAGCAAGACAGCTAGAGAGGCTGTTAGATGGAAAGAGAGTAAGGTAGTGATGTTGGAGTTACCTATCTGAGAAATGTGTGATGCCAGGAATTGAACCGTTTATCCTATCTCCTTTAGAAAACTAACTTGGGAAAATCATGTTTTCTGCAGAAAGGAAACTTATACTTAGTGGCTCACATCACAGAAAGCATTTTCAAATGCTGCTTGAAAAAGAGTGAATATGGTTGACTTTAGGTCTGTCTACTTTTTCATGTTGAAAGACTGAAAGTTTATTAACAATAGAATTGGTACCTAACGTAAATATTAATTTGTAAATAGTTTAGGGTTATCTGTGATAATATCAAATGACAAGATCAGTAGTCAAACTATTTATCTATTGTTCTGGTTAATTAATTAAGCAAAAATTCATTATTATTCTTATCAAAGTCAGAGTTCATTTTAGCTTTGTGCTGATTCTGAGAATGGATCTATTGTTTCTCCTCAGGGAAAAGGGATAAAATATGAAATTAAAAGTCTAAGGCTTGTTTTGTGTGCTGCTAGTCCTGTGCATTCATGGAAATTTCTGAGACTGTATTTGCCTACGAATGTAACAATTATCAAACTGGAAGTGAATACATATTCCTGCTTTTCTTACAGAAAAGACAGTTTGCCTTTTTTATTGCTCACAAAGCACCAGGAGAGTTTCAAAGTAATGGCATTTAAAAAATAAAATAAAATAAAAATATTTTAAAAAATAAAAGAAAAGGAAAAAGGAAGAGAGAGATTGAGAATAGGAAATTAGATTCTCTCAGAAAAGGTCAAATAGGGTCTATGGTTTTCATCATGACAAATGAGCCTTCTGAACACTCTACAAAACTTGTGTGTATATTTATCTGCTAACAAGAGCTGGGGTGTTTTTGAGCTTTTGAAAGTTATATGAAAAGATTGTTAGCTTCGGTTGCTTTATTTTTTTTAATTGCTTTCACTTTTCCCATCCAGCAGACATGCCTCTCCATGTACATACATTTGAGGTTATTTTTCATGGAAATTTCTTCAATGTTTAATTTTTTTTTTTTTTTCACGCTTCAGTGTTCTCTTTGTTACTCCTTGTTCAAAAGTTCATTCTTCTTTGAAATATTTGCTCTTGCATATGAAGTGATGTGAACAGATTTGCAAAATTTGGACATCTTGGAAAGGAAAGAAACAGAAAAAATTCAATCACAGTAATCTTTTTTGCTAAAAAGGAATCTAGTTTCATGTTTTAAAAGTTCCACTACTCTATTTATTGTGTTTTTCAAAATTCATTTTGGAGGAACTAGAGTGTCAACAGATTGCAAAATACATTTCTTTTGATGTTGCCAAGAAATATTGAACTTTCTTACCTAAAAGAGATAATTTTTTCTGAGATTTACCTTACCTTTAACACAAGAGTATCTCATGTTTACTGAAAACTTAGTCTAAAAAATGTAAAGCAAAATGCTCTGGCAGAGAAACAGCAAGAGTAATATAGATGTTCCATGTGATACTGTAAAACATCCTTGAAGTAGAGATCAGGCCTTTGGCTCAGATTTCTAAACCTCTTTTGAATGTTTCCTATCTCTAGTATCTGTATTGGCTAAATGTCCAAATATGGACTTCTTCAGCCACTGTGCTCTGTTCTTCCAACCTCTCCATGCAGGGAAAAGCTGCAGGCTCTGAAGTCTTCCCATGAGAGGATCATCTTCCTGACCACAGCCCACACCTTGATATTGCCTCGTCCTACTACGTCTAGACTTTTGCCCCTTGCATGAACAGGATACTAAGCACAGAGAGTCTCCTTGTTTCCTAAGACCAAACACACTGCTAATCTGCACAGATTGGTTTGCCTTCTGGCAGCAAGCAGCTGCAGCAGGAAAGGCTGAAAGCCAGGAGTTGAGGCCACACCTCACATCCTTTGATCTTCCCAGCTTTCCACAGCCTCCTCAACCAGATACAGCTTGTTGGTAGGGCTCACAATCTGCCCGCCAGGTGCACCTGGCACACTGAGACAGCATGTGGTAGAGATGCCACTGTACTGCACTGCAAAGGAGATCTGCCAGCCAGGCCTCCCCACAGAGAATCCTGGAAGAGCCCATTCTGTGGGCTGCTGCTTTGAACTCACATCACAGTGCTGCCTCCCACATCTGGAGCCTGAGGTAAAGGAAGATGAAAGTGATCTGGGAAGTGTAGGGGCTTGTGAAGCACGCTGGGAATGCTCCTAGTCTGTGAGGAAAGCTCACGACTTGGCCAGACCCCAGTCTAGGTTATTACAGCTCATGGTTTGAGGAGATATTCCTTGAGTATGCGCATTGCACATTACCAGGCATGCATTTGATGTATGGTGGAGTGTTTGCACATAAACAGAAGGTTGCTAAGAGGTGCTTGTATTAATTATTAAAGACAATGACAATATTTAAGAATCATGCTGGTATTGATCTGAGTAGTTTTCAGAGATACTGATTATGCCCTTACCGTGTGTAAGTTATCAAGTAAGTTTTGGAAATGTTAAATATGTTTAACTTACTTAATAACTTACCCAGTGTATGTTCCCATTGGCTTCAGCAAGCTTTGAATCAAGCTTTTAGTGCATCAAAAGGAAGAAAAAAGGAGGAAAATTTCCAACAAAAAACTTCCATACAATTCTATTAACCTTTGTAGTAAATCCATTTAAAAAAGGGTAAGTCAACATGAAATGGACCACCTGGCCTGCTATGCTGAAGACTTGACTGCTTTTACCATCTCAGGCAAGTTTATAAGCCCCACTATTCAGCAAAACAAAAGTATTTGATGAACTGGCTCTTCTGAGCAAATATGAATTTCTGAATAGAAATGTTTGGACACCCGTCATATGTTAGTACCAAAACATAAATTATAAACTGTCTTTTCTTTGTTGTTGTTGCTATTCTTTTTCTGACCTGTGAATTTTATTGCCTTTGTGGGCTGTGACACTATAATGTCACCCTGAATATTAGTGGTAGAGAAGGCAGAGAGAACAGATTTGCAAATATATTATCATGTAAATCTTAGTCTCCCTGGTCTTTTTAGAATAACAAACAACTATACATAATTAATCGTAATTTTGCCAGAAGAAGTGACATTATCACCATACTCATAAATACCCACAAGGCAAGGAGTGTCCCAGGGGGAAATAACTTTCATTCAATGGTGTGATAAAATGTTCTCATCACAGAGAGTATTTATTGCCTTTGTCTCTCGAGAGATGATTAAAATAGGAGAAGAGCAAATAAGCAGGCACAAAGCATCTCTGCTGTGCTTGTTTCATACTCTAGCTTCCATTTATTTAAAATACAATGCATTAATACAGAATCTGAGAATGTTTATTTTTCCAAGTTCTGCCTTGTTATTGTTTCTTGATGTTTCTTTGGAGCAAAATTACTAAATAAATAAATAAATAAACAAAACCTTGATCTCCTTTAGAAAGTCCTGCTACACTAAACTGCAATCTCTATCACAATAAGCTACCTACAAACTCCAAAATTATAATTTGGTTCCTTTTGCCCTGCTTTCATGTCTCGTTCTTTGTGAACACATTCTGTTTTCTTACAAGCTAATCCAGCAGAAAATAAAATAATTACAATGAAGTATATCATACTTTATTTACTTAGCTTATTATATAAAAAATAGGAACTGTTGTATGCTTCACTTTTTTAGATGAGCAACGAGTTTTTTATAATTTATTTTTAGTTTTCTGAAGGTTAGGCAATATTTCCCGAAACACTGACTTCAGTTCATAATCCCTTTTTGGCAAGCCAAAGAGATTTTGAATTTGAAAAAATTCTGTTAGACACTCTACTAGGATGAAACCTGCAAATAGATTCACTTTAGCCAAATCAGTGAAAGTCACCCATTGACAATTTTCCTTTAGGTTTTAAAGTTGGTCTCTCAGCACAGATTTGATTCACACCATCTAAAAACAAGTCCAATTTCTGCAATGAACAAAACTTTGTTGTGTTGCCAAGATATCAGCATTTCCATTTTTATGCATTTGTTACGTCTAGATATCTGTTTTGGCCTTCATGACAAAAATTCATTTGTCCCGTGGTTTTGCACGAGACAATTACAGCTTGCTCTTTCTCCATACTATAAAGTGTGTTGCAACACATATAATATGAGAATATATAGACATGTTATGACTCATGATGCCCTTCAACTTAAACATCAAACTGTAATTTCTTTGATGCCAACCTTTGATGAATCTACCAATGAGCAAGGTAGTTGGTTAACAAGTCATGTTGCTACTTAAAAAAGAATTTAATTTCCTGTGCATAATTTGTGGAGTATTAATAGTTCTGTAAATACTTAATGCTAGTTTAACTTCAGAATGAGCTAACATCTGCTCAATTTTAGGTGAAAAAAAAGTAATGTAGATGTTTCATGTTCTTTTTCTTTGTTTGTACTTTTTAATGATAGAGATATTTCACATTAGTCTTACCGCAGCAACAAGTTTACTACTTACCCTCCCAGTTAAAATCTGCAAAATATTCTAATTTTTTCATTAGTGTTTTCTTTCAAGCTATGATTGATCTTAACTGAAGATACTAGTGCAATTTTACTATATAATCACTAGTCTGGGTGAAAATTTATGATCCATCAGATTTTATTATATAAAGTAAGAATAAGATGTATTTGTTACCAGAGGAAAAAATTAAAACTTCACTTCAAACTTTAAATGCATCATTTATTGAAAACAAGTGTTTTTAGTATTTCATTTTTAGTGTTGTTAAGCATGGAAGATTTATACTATAAAGTTAAGAAAATTCATAAATCATAATGTGCATTGATCAGTATATATTCATCTAATATAATAATCTAATTACTTATTCTGAATAATAGGGCTATGGCAAGTCTACAAACAGAACTCAAAATAAGTCAGGAAAGTGATGTCATTTTTTGACTTATGAAGACACAGAATAACTATAAAATGTAAATGACACAAAAAAAAGAAAGTAATTATAATTAGAAATATGCGTAGACTATGAACTATAATTCTTAATTAACATTAAGTTAGATAAAAGGAAAAAGTACTTTACAGTGAGAGTGGTGAGGCACTGGAACAGGTTGCCCAAAATTCTGATGGATGCCCCATTCCTGGAAATTTTCAAGGCCAGGCTGAACCATGCTCTGAGAGACCTAACCTAGCTTTGGATGTCTCTGATCATTGCAGGGGAGTTGGACTAGCTGACTTTTAATATTCCCTTCCAATGCTAAGGATTCTATGATTCTATGATTTTCCGGGTTTTGGTTCAACCTCTTTAATTTGAATTAATTTTTTCTGAACAACTTTCTCACGTGTCCTTACAATGTAAACTATACAGTAATGAGTCTTCTTAAACTATATTTTGAAGCTTCTCGTTAAATGTAATGACATCTCAATATTTTGAATGTTAAAAGACATGTTCATTGATCTTTTCTACCTCATTCTACAACTAAATATGAGTCCAGTAAAGCAGGCAATTAACCTGTTCACTGTATCAACTACTAGACAGGTTAAAAATATAAATCTATCTCACCCACATGGGTAGGTGGCAAATTCTATCTGCTGTTCTTGAAATCTTTCTGGTTGTTTCCTGGAAAGTGTTGTTAGGGCATGACCTTCTTTGATCTGAGAACAAGATTGGCAGGGGTCTGGCTGGCAGTCGGTCACCAGTGTATTACCCAGGACTTGATTTTAGGGTGTCCTGCTCAACGTTTTTATCAATGTTCAGGATGCAGAAGTGGAATGCATCCTCAGCAAGTTTACTGATGATACAAAACAAGGAGAAGATTTTGACTCTCTGTCAAGACAAGATGCCTTGCAGATGGATCTAAATATACTGAAGCTTCGGACAATCATTAAGAGCATGAAGTTCAATGAAGGAAAATTCCGGATTCTGCACCTGGGATGGAGTAATGCTGAGCACAGTTTCAGGTGGAGACAAGTGGCTGTAGAGCAGCTCAGCAGAAAGGGACCTGGGGATTCTGCATGAGCCAGCAGCATGCCATGGCAGCTGAAAGGGAAACTGCTTTTGACATGTGTTAAACAGAAGAGCGAGCCATCCAAAGTCGTGGTTCTCCTGTTATATTTAGCACTGGTATGACCTGGTCTTGAATACTTCGTGCAGTTTTGTCCTCCACCATTTAAAAAGGATGTAAATGTCTTTGAAAGAATTCAGAGGAGGATGCTGGTAGCAGGACAGGAAGGCATGTCCTCTGAGGAGGGGCTGAACACGCTTTGGTTGTCCAGTCCAGAAAAAAAGGATGCTGAGGGGAAACCTCATTGCTCTCTGCAGTCCCCTGATGAGGAGAAGCACAAGAATGTGAAAAGCTCAGCTCCTGGGAATTTATGGGAATGGACAGTAGAAAGATGGATCAACCAAAGAGATGGATAATTTAAGTGTAGAGGAAAGCAGTACTGTATCACAGCTTATATTTTGCCCTTTTTCCTGGACAAAGGTCTTGCATAATGAGTTGTGGAATCTGTAATACAAAAGCAGTGAGACTTTACTAAAAGTAAGTAGAAGTCCTTTTGAGAACATTCATCAAATTCCTGCTTTTTAGGTTTTTTTCAGTTATTTTTCATCATATGAAGTATTCACAAAAGGCACACAAAGGTTTAATATTTTAGTCCTATAAATTTTCTGTTTCACATTTACATTAGGCTAAGAATCTATTTAATAGCTAAAATCTATTGTTGCTTCCCAGCTATATTTGTTATCAATTTTAAACTTCTGGAGCACTGTATGTGCTATGTAAACCAGAATTAGAAATAATAAATCAATATAGAACACCCTGGAATGTAATTTTCCAAACCAGTTATTAAAATCTGCTTTATGAAATATATGGGAGATGCACTTTCTTTTCACTCAAACTGATCCTGTAATAAATAATTCTAGGCTTTCCTAGTTATCCAAGGATTAATCTTTACTTTTTTTTCCATATGATGGCTACCAATATTTTAGATTTTGTAGATCAGATACACATTATAACAGTCCCTTTGATCAGCGTGAGAGTCAAGGAAAGATTTTCGTAATCAGTCACATACCTGCATGTATAATAATCTCATATACATATATGTTGTTTATAAGTATAAAATAACATATTAGGATATTCATTTACTATTTGATAATAAAATGTTTGGATCTTGTTGGATGACAGGAAAGTTTCAGTACACATTTAGTAGCTTGCAAATCAGACTTACAAGTTTCATTCATGATGAATTAATTTACTGTAATACATCACCAAATGTAAGCAAACTGTTTGCTATTCCTCTAATTAAAATCAGTGCTTTATCAGTGAGGGTAATAATTCTGAATTTGACAGAAGTATAGATATATATGCTGGTGCTGCAGACTTTTTAAATGCTCCTTTACACTTGACTTACTAATAGATAGGTGTGGAAGTCATTTCTCTGTCTTACATAGATCCTATTCTATCTGGATGTCGTAAATATTATGATAGGATGGCAGGATGCACCACATTAAACTTCTAACAGCTTGGTAAATGATGTAGCCTAGCCTTTTGTGCTATTGCTGTGATATAAGATTTGAGTTGTTTCTCAAGTTCTCCTTAATTTTCATAATATCTCTTAATTTCCTTGCAGTTTGTTTTCAGAATTAAGCCTGCAGTTTTTGCACATTCTGCATTTCAATTTCTCATTTAACATACTGAAAAAAAAGAAATATTCTGAAATGTGACTTTAATGAGTATTATCTTATTTTTCTTGAGGGAAAATTTTGACTAAATATAGTATATACTAAACAAGGCAAAACAAAAAATGTAGAAGAAAAAAATTTCTTGCATTACTTCTTCAACTGTTCATATCACAGGTATAGTTAGATCCCCAGCAATGTGTAACTTTGTCTAAACTATATGCTGCTTTTATCCTCAGACTGCATTCATTTTTTGGCAGCAGTTATAAACATTTAAGCACTAATGAAGATCATAGTAATCTTTTTCAACCTTCCAGTTTTTTGTAGTTGAGTTCATAATTTTAGAAGCCATCTTTTTTACATGCATATAAAAAAATGCCCTCAGATTTTTTGAAGAATAAAAGAGAGGAAGCTCTGTTCCCTACATTAGTGTAAGGCAGAAAGTCTTGTTGGTCACACTATGAGGGAGCTGCTATACCTTTTTTCTTATTTTGATGGTATCTTCTGTCATCAGTGATTTTGCAAACTTATTTAATGTGTATAAATATATTTAATGGTAAATCTCATTGCTATTAATCATATTTAATACTCATTCTAAATTTTTTATTATATTTAGTGTTCATCACTCATTTTTGCACCTTATTTTGACATATATTATGCTTTGTTTTTTCCTCCGTGGTACATTTTTCTAATGATGATGCATTTATCTTTTATCACAGATTTAGAAACAAGCTTCTAAATCTGAATAGAATATACTGTGGTTATAGAGACATTGCTTATTTAAGCAATTTCTTGTAATACTCACTACTTCTAATTTTCCAGACACACACAATAAAAAGCTTTTGGCATCCAGATCAAGTAGCATATTTCTTCTGCCCAGTTCTGCATCCCTCTCATTATGCCAAATGACTGCTCCTCAACTACCCAGTTCTGAATCCTCTAGTTATAAAGTCTGTTTGACTTGTGTTAATGTGGATTTCATACAGTTGTTTCAACAGTCAGCTGATCATGAGCCAGCAGTGTGTCCAGGTGGCCAAGAAGGCCACTGGCATCCTGGTTTGTGTTAGAAATAGTCTGTTCAGAAGGAACAGGGAGGTGATCCTCCCCTCAGCTTTGGTGAGGTTGCAGCTCAAGTACTGATTTTGGTTTGGGGCCCGTCACTACAAGAATGGCATCAAGGCCCTGGATCATGTCCAGAGAAGGGCAACAAGATGGTGAGGGAGCTGAAGAACAAGTCCCCAGGGAAAGCGGCTGAGGAAACTGAGATTGTTCAGTCTGGAGAAGAGGATGCTCAGGTGAGACCTCATAGCTCTCTACAAAGACCTGAAAGGAGGTTGTAGAGAGTTGGAAGTTGACCTCTTCTCCTCAGAAACTAGTGATAGGACTGGAGAGAATGGCCTGAAGCTGCATCAGGGGAAGTTCAGGTTGGATATTAGGAAAAATTTCTTCTCAGAAAGAGTGGTGAGGCATTGGAACAGGTTGCCAAAGGAAGTGGTGGAGTCACCATCCCTGAAGGTGTTCAAGGAAAGGGTAAATATGGCACTTAAGGACATATGTTAGAGGATATGGTGATGATGGGCCAATGATTGGACTAGACCATCTCTAGATGGTCTTTTCCAACCTCAGTGTTTCTATGATTTTATGATTATATATATGTGTATGTGTATATCAATGGTGCAAGGTTAAAAGAGGTGTTAGTTTCCATTAATTACGCAGTTTTTGAGAACAACAGAGAAAATGGCAGTTTGCAAAGAACTGGAAAGCTCTGTTAATATTTCTTCAAGGATCAAATGTGTGTATTTTGCTTAAATAAGACTACAGAATTAATCTTTTCCATACGTACATCTCAGCCTGAATACTCTTAATTCAGAAGTATTTATATTACAGAGATGCATGTCACAAGCTTTCTCTCTGATACTTGCACTTGCAGTCAAAACCCTTACTACTGGGCAGACTAAAAGACATCCAGGGTAAGGTATAGGTCTGTGGATTTCCATAAAAGAGGAGCTCTAGGTATTGATCTGGTATCTACATCCAAGGCACTATCTTCATAAGCACATTCTGTGTGAATAGGATTTGTGGACCAATCCTGGCCTGTGCTCTACAGAAAGAGGGGCACGGCACTTCTGCTCTTCTTTTTCATCAGACAAATCTTTTGGAAAACAGGAGTTAAACAGTCAGTTTGCTGTTCCTTTTCCTTTCTCTGATTGTCAATTCACATAACTTCAGTTTCAATGGTCAAATTTATAACACAACATGCTGATTACTTTGTCTGCCAATTTATCTACATTGTTGATTTTTACTCTGGAAACTTTTTAAAGTTTCTAATAAGAAAGTAATTTAGGTGAACATTGTCCATCATGGAATTTATCTCACCTTATTAAAAACTCTTTAAAGTTTGCATAAAATGTATTTACTCTGCCAAAGCTGACAGTTGAAATCTTGATTCAATGTGCTGATAAATTTGCACAATTTTCTTTTTATATTACACTTCGCTATGAAAACTGGTAGATTTTTAAAAATTGATTTCCAAATTCAGAGCGGAAAATTAACCAGATAATTAGCTGAATCTGAATATGAGAATCGTGTTTGTGAGGCTTGTAGCTCCTGTGCTTCATTACTGTTCAAATTATCAGTAATAAAAGACCATACATGACTTCTAATTGTTTTCAGTTTGCTTTACTTCCTATTTTATAGGATATGAATATTAATTGTACGTGGCTTACAATGTTTTATTTTATGTCCCTTTCTTTACCATCTGAAAAGAATTTTTTCTTTCAATTAATAATACTGGTTCCAATATGAAATTTTTTCAGAAGAAATACTCTAGAAGTGATCCAATGCAACACCATACTTAATATGAAATAGAAGTTCAGATTTGTCTAACAGTAACTTAATAGTTTAACAGCAACTAAAGCTCTGTTTTGTTTAACAGTACCGGCTTATTATTGTCTTTAGACTTCCACCACTGCTTGCATTCTTCTGACAGCATGCAAGCTATTGTAGTGATTTGACCAATATTCACTGAGCAGAAATCAACCTTTTGTGAGCACTTCTGTCAAAACTACTGCTACAGTCAAGCCTAAGACATCTCAGGAGAAAGATCTGAATTGTCATAAAATCCTCATCTGCTCTGCCATCATCACAGCACTGCGGTGTAAAAGTCTTCCATCATGCATAGAGCTTGAATAGCCTGAC